>NW_007097659.1:100850-115635 GCF_000164805.1 Carlito syrichta
GCTGCGGTGGCCAGGAGCGGCCACTGCACTCCAGTCTGGGCAACAGTGAGACTCCAACTCAAAACAAAACAAAACAATATATACATATATTAAGCCTGTTGGTGCCACGGTGGCTCGTGCCTGTAATCTCAGCACTTTGGAAGGCCAAGAAGGGAGGACTACTTGAGCCCTGGAGTTCAAGAGCAGCCCAGGCAACAGCAAGACCTCCGTCTCTACTAAAGCAGCAACCACAAAAATTGAACACACTTTCCAGGCCGTTGGTTATTAGCTCCCATGAGGGAACCGAGGCTCAGAGCTGCAGAACAGCACAGTGTCACAGCAGGAGGAGAGCCCAGGCAGCCTGTGTTGCCAGCCCTTGTCCTACACTACTTGCCTGCCCCCCATTGCAAGAAAGGCACCTGGCACATGGTGGGGCTGTTAGTGCCAGTGCTTGTGCACCCTGGACCAGCTGCCGTACCTACAGGCCTGGCATTTAGTGGGTGGGGCCCGAGTGGGGCTATGGCGTTGGGGGCAAGCCTCCAACCCCAGTTCTCTGCCAGCAGCACAGCCCCCTACCCATTTTCCTTTGTTGAGACCTAGACAGCGCAGGCAATGTTGCAGATTCATAATATTCTTGGCTGGGCTTTGCAAGTGACTCAGATCGGGAAGGGAAGAAGTGGTGGCCTTTCCACGAGCCCTTCAGGGCAGTACAGGGCCAGGCCTCAGCCCCTCTGTTTAAAGGGGAGATGCAGCTCTTTGAAGCTGAGAGAAGACTGAGTCCTAGGGTATGGGAGGGATAGACAGGGATGGGGCAGCTGGCACCTCTGTCAGTTCTACCTAGGCCTCCTGGCCTCAGGGAGTGACCCTCCCTGAGTCTCAGTTTTCTCATGCTTGTCTCCCTGGACATCTCTCGGCAGTCTTGGCAGGTCCCTCCCCTTAGGGCCTGGGGCAACCTCTTTTTTTTTTTTCTTTTAACAGAGACAAGGATTTGCTGTTTTGCCCAGGCTGCTCTCAAATTCCTGGGCTCAAACAATCCTCCCACCTTGGCCTCCCAAAGTGCTGGAATTATAGGCATGAGCCACCGCGCAGGGCCAGTAGGCTTCGGATAGAGGAGGAAGGATCCCAGCCTCAGTCCCCCTGAGCTCTACCTCTCCTGCCAGGTGCCCCACCTCAACCAGAATGCGTGGAACAACCTGGAAAAGTACAGCCGCAGCCTGACCCGCACCTACCAGAATGTCTACGTCTGCACAGGGCCGCTCTTCCTGCCTAGGTGAGGCCGTAGTGTCCCGTTCACCAAGGGCCCTCCTGCCACTTTCGCGGCTTGCCCCAGCCTCTGGGTCAACACCAGGTCCCCAGTCATCTGGTTTCTCAGCAAGTCCGTTAGCTTCCCTGCCTTGGGTGCCCTCTTTCTTCCTAGCCAGAGGCCTTTGGGGTGCCCGCCCAACTGTCTCTACTCTGCCCTGGCAGCAGACACTGAACCTGCCCTTGTTCCTCTCTCCTCTGCCATCTCTTGCCACACCCGCCCTGCCCTGCTTTCCCAGATGGAGATCCTTGCCGGCCCCCGCCACATAAGCTCTCCTGCCTTCCATTTCTGCTCTGCCTGGAGTGTTTTTCCTTGATCCTACCCTTCTCCAGGGCAAGTCTGAACTCATATCTGCCTGACCCAGGGCCTTCACTCCTGTCCTCTGCAGCCCTGCCTCCCAGGTGGAAGGCACTGAGCTCCTCTGGGGATGCTGATTTTCTGGCCCCCAAGGACCAAGTGAGGCTGGGCAGCTGATTCTGAAGTCTGCAGGCTAGGGATGGCGTCCAGCCCTTATTACCTAGTGCCTTGTTCCCGTGGGCAAACGACCTCAACATTCTGTCATACAAATTGGGGACAAAACCTGTGACCTCGGCTGGGTGCGGTGGCTCACGTCTGTAATCCCAGCACTTTGAGAGGCTGAGATGGGAGATTCCCTTGAGCCCAGGGGTTTGAGACCAGCCTGGGCAACGTGGCAAGACCTTGTCTTTACAAAAATCAAAAAATGAGCTGGGCGTGGTGGTACATACCTGTAGTGCCAGCTACTCAGGAGGCTGAGGCAGGTCTGCCTAAGCACAGGATGTTGAGGCTGTGGTGAGCCATTGCCGAGCCACTGCATTCTACCCTGGGCAACAGAGTGAGACCTCGACTCAAAACAAACAATCAAAAAATCCAGTTGGCCCCATAGTCGGCATTCACATGCTCAGCCCATGGGAGGTCTCAGCGCAGGCTGACGAGGTGGTAACTAGGGCACTGAATGAAACTTCCGTAGCAAGTGTCTCCCATGGCCTGCTGCAATGTAGATGAGTCTGCTGAGAGGAAGCCCAGAAGACACCCATGCAGTGTCCCACATCTCTGCTGGGTGCTGAGATTACAGCTGTCACAGTCCTTGCCCACTGGTGTTTTCTCTCGGGGAGAGACAGACAGTAATCAAGTATCCACACAGATGAATGTGCACATTTAGAATGCCTGCTTCTTTCAGCAGCATTTATTGGCATCCACTGTGCCTGACCCAACATTGAGCATGGAGGAAAACAGGGAAAGAGTCTGTACCCTGGAGAGGTCCAGCCTCGAAGAGGAACCAGGCCAGGGCACAGGAGCCCCACAATGAGGGGGCAGTCCTGCAGGCCGACAAGCTGGAGGTCAGATCAGGGAGGCCTCCTGGAAGCGATGGCCTTGGGTTCCACCAGGCCCCCGCCCATGTATGCTCTGTCCACAGGACAGAGGCTGATGGGAAGTCCTATGTGAAGTACCAGGTGATCGGCAAGAACCATGTGGCGGTGCCCACACACTTCTTCAAGGTGCTGATCCTGGAGGCGGCAGATGGGCAGATAGAGCTCCGCTCCTACGTGATGCCCAACGCACCTGTGGACGAGGCGATCCCGCTGGAGCGCTTCCTGGTGCCCATCGAGAGCATCGAGCGGGCCTCGGGACTGCTTTTCGTGCCCAACATCCTGGCACGAGCAGGCAGCCTCAAGGCCATCACGGCGGGCAGGAAGTGAGGGCGCAGCTGCAAGACTGTGGGGGTGGGGGCTGGGCTACAGTAAAGCGGTTATTTTGGAGCCAAGTCTTGGCTGTATCTGTCCCGGGTGACCTGCAGGCGCCTGCTTCCGCATCATGGCTCTCCTGAACCGACAACCGTCAGGTGGGCCGGCCACCTGCCTGGGTGAGGCTGGGCTGCAGGGCAGCCAGGGAGATGAGGATGGCTTCCTGGAAGAGATAAGCGGGGCCATGGGAGCTCCCGGCCAGCCCCTCAGGGTTACAGCCCCCAGCTAAGGACAGGCCTAGGTTCACGCTGCAGATCTGCCACCTGGCACTTGGCACACCTGCTCCTCATTCTCCCTTTCCGTAAAATGGGGATGTTGGTAACAGTGTGCACCTCCCAGGGCCGCTGCTGGAAGGGTGGGAGCCCAGCTTCCTGCTGGGGATGTGGCTGGCACCCTCGGAGCACCTGGCCTGGGCAGGGCCTTGGGGACAGGCAGTCAGGATGACCATCTGGTGGGCATCTCTCCTTTGAGACTGATGGGAGCGACAGAGTCTCCTCCTCCCCGGATGCCCATAGCACAGTGTTCCATGCGGACCCCAAAAGTGAGTGTGCAGGTTCTGTGATGCCCATAACCGAGGCTCTCAGACACGGCTGCACATAGCTCCCCGGGGACTCCCCAGGGAACAGCTACCACACCCACTGGTCACACTCCAAGCAGTGGCAAACTGGGACCATGGAGCACACAGTCTAAGAGGCAGAGGCCCAGAGCAGCAGGACCCCAACAGCGCCCAAGATCCTGACTCCCAGCTGCACTTGGTCTGGTCCTGCCACAAGACCAAGGGTCATGAGAAGACCCGTCGCCAGAGAGCAGCCTTGGGGGGGGTGGGCCGCAGGGGAGAGCAGCACCCCCTCCCCCCATTGCTGGGGGCAGGACGGCAGGCAGGCTCACCTCTGTGCGGATGGTGCGGCTGCCCTGGTTGGGGCAGGTGTTGAGGTACAGGTCGAAGAGGACGCTGGGATCATCCACCTCCAGGTTGGGGTCAGCTTCCACTCCGGCTTCCAGCCCCTGGAGGCCCCCGAACACCACGAGGGCATGCCTGGCACCGGCAGGAGGGACCTGAGCACCGCCGACTCTGCCCTCCCCCAGGGCAAGGCAGGGCCTGGCCCAGTGTGCAGCCTCAGCCAGGCAGGTTCCCGGCTCCCTCCTCTCCCCAAGCCCCCACCCACCGGAAGCTGGGAAGCTGGGCAGAAGCCACCTCTGAGCCATGCTCTGATGTCCCGATGGTCAGGTCGTACCCATCCTGGAAGGGGGCCTCAGCAAACACAGCACCTGGGGGAGGAGCCAGCTCAGGGGGGCCTGCTTCCCACAAGCTGCAGCCTCTTGGCTGTGCGTGTGTGTGTCTCAGGTGGTGCCATATCTAGGCCTCCCCATCGTCCCCAGCAAGTCAAGGATGGAGCCAGGGAGGGGAACAGAGCAGAGGCTGGGGAGGAAGGAGCAACAAGGACCCGGGTAGACTTCAGACTCATCTGACCCTTTGCCTCTTCTCAACCTCACAGCAGACATTAGAAATCAATCATCACATCTTCCTTCCCAAGTCTTTGGCAGCACTCCAGGCAGCACACTCAGGGAGACCAAGGCCCAGAGAAGGAAAAAAGCACTTGCCCAAGGACACATGGCAAGTGGGTAGGGGAAGGACCCTGGCCTGACCTGGGGCCAAGCAGGGTTTGCTTCCACCTCCCGCAGGGCAGGATGAACGTTCAGGGAAGGACACCTGTCCTTACTGAGGCAGGAGGCCAGGCGGACGGTGTAGCCCCAGTAGAGCCCTGCTTTGGTGCGAGGGTCCTGTGAGGACACGACTCTGCCACGGTGGGTCTTGCGTTCTGCAGGGGAAACAGAGTCTATAAGGGCAGGACAAGGGAACAGGGCAGCAGGAGAGGCCACAAGCCCTGGGGCTGGCCAGGCCACCCAGGGGCTGGGGGCGCTTCTAGGTACCCGGGAGTTGCTTCTGGTCCATTCGCACTGTCACCCGAAGTCCAGGCTCCAGATTCTTGTCAATCTTCACCTCCTGGGGAGAAGCCAGAAGAGATAGGTGCCATTCCCCTCAAGGCCAGCAGGGATCGCCACCGTCCCAGACCCAAGGTGTCAAGGTCATCCTGCTAGCCTCCCCTTCTGGCACGTGCTCACAGGAGGCCATTTGTACAAAACCACCATCACAAGACACTGGTCAAAACAGATGCTTGATGCAGGGCTCGGTGGCTCAGCCTGTAATCCCGCACCTTTGGGAGGCTGAGGTGAGTGGATTGCCTGAGCCCGCGGGTTCAAGACCCGCCTGAGCAGCGAGACCTCATCTCTACAACAAATCAAAAACAAAAACAAAAACAGATGCTTGGGACCTGGCACAGAGCAGATGAAATCCCAGTTTTCTACTTTTGGTGGCTCTGCCACTTACTAGCTGTAGGAGTTTGAGAAGGTCCTCTCTGAGTCTCAGTTTCCTCATCTGTCACACCAAAAACTCTCCATTAATAATAGGTATGGCCTGGCGTGATTGCTTACACCTGTAATCCCAGTTCTTTGGGAGGTCATGATGGGAAGATCACTTGAGCTCAGATGTTCAAGACCAGCCTGGGCAACATAACCAGATCTCGTCTCTATAAAAAATACAAAAATTAGCCAGGTGTGGTGGTGCACACCTATAGTCCCAGCTACTTGGGAGGCTGAAACACAAGGATGGCCTGAGCCCAGGAGGTCAAGCCTGCGGTGAACTGGGATTGAGCACTGCACTCCAGCCTGAGCAACAGGGTGAGACTCTTGTTTTTTGTTTGTTTTTTTTGAGTTGGAGTGCCCACGATGGAGTGCAGTGGCACGCTCATGGCCACTGCAGACGCAACCTGCTGGGCTCAGGAGATTCTTCTGCCTCAGCCTTCCAAGTAGCTGGAACTACAGACATGCGCCACCACGCCTGGATAATTTTTTTTTTTTCTATTTTAGTCAGAGGCTCACTCTGTCGTCCAGGCTGGAGTGCAGTGGCACGCTCACGGTCAACATAGCCTCGACCTGCTGGGCTCCAGCAATACTTCTGCCTCAGCCTTCTAAGTAGCTGGAACTACAGGCATGCGCCACCACACCTGGCTTTTTTTTTTTTTGTAGAGATGAAATCTCACCAAGTTGCTCAGGCTGATCTCAAACCCCTGGACTCAGGCAATCCTCTCACCTCAGCCTCCCAAAATGCTGGGATTACAGGCTTGAATTACTGTACCCAGACAATTTTTTTTTTTTTTTTGAGCCAGGGTCTGATTCTGTGGCTTAGGTTGGAGTGCAGTCATATGATCACAGCTCACTACAGCCTTGACTTTCTGGTCTCAGGCAGTCCTTCCACCTCAGCCTCACAAGTACATGGGACTACAGATGGGCACTACCATGCCCAGCTAATTTTTTAATTTTGTAGAGAGGTCTTGGTATGTTGCCCAGGCTGGTCTAGAACTAGCCTCAAGCGATCCCCCCGCCTTGGCCCCCCAAAGTGCTGGGATTATAGGCATGAGCCACCATACCTGGCTGAGCTGGCAAATTAATACTGCAGCCCCCAGCATAGCTCTGCATCACACGGGAGCAGCACCAGAGGGATGATCAACTTGTTTCTGCTGGGTTTTGTTTTGAGCATAAGAAATTTGCTGCAGGGCTCGGTGGCTCAGCCTATAATTCCAGCACTTTGGGAGGCTGCGGTGAGTGGATTGCCTGAGCCTGCAAGTTCGACACCAACCCAGGCAACTTGGCGAGACCTCATCTCTACAATAATTAAAAAATTAGCCAGGAGTGGTAGCACATGCCTGTAGTTCTGGCTACTTGGAAGGCTGAGGCAGAAGAATTACCGGAGCCCATCAAGTTGACGCTGGGGTGGCCGGGAGTGTGTCATGGCACTCCAGCCTGGGTGACAGAGTAAGACTCCAACTCAAAAAATAAAAAATAAATAAACTTGCTGCTTTTTTATAGATCTCGTTCTGTTGCCCAGGCTACAGTGCAATGGCACAATCGTGGCTCACCACAGCCTCACACTCCTGACCTCAAGTAATCCTTTTGCCTCAGCCTCCTGGGTAGCTGGGACTATAGGCATGTACCACCACACCCAGCTTTTAAAATTTTTTGTAGAGGCGGGGTCTTGCTATGTTGCCCAGGCTGGTCTCCCATAGTGCTGTGATTACAGGCTATCAGCCACCACACTTGACCTGATTTATTTCTTAAACAACAGTAAATTCATTCTTGGCTTTTATATATTGAGCCCCATTTTGGGTACTTCTCTGGCCCAAATCTGCATCCATGGGGGATCTGTAGGCGGGTCCAGGGCCCCCACCTGAATGCCTGCCCTCTACAGCCAGGGTGTGTCCCGGAAGGAGGGCCCAGCCTGCCTTTCCATTCATTCCTACCTTCTTCATGCCACAGTTGACAAAAGAGCCATGGCCTGGCCGGGTTGGCCGGTCCACCACGACGCCTTCCCGGAACTCGGATTCCTCATCCTGCCGCACGTGGTGGGGGCTGTCCAAGGGATTCAGGAGCCCTGCGGGGGAAGGAAGTGCTGAAACAGAGGGTGCAGCGGGGCCCTTGGTTTGAGTTCCAGCTCTGCTGCCTGACTAATGTCACGCATGGGCCTTGCCCTCCCAACTGGACAGCGGGTGGTAGGACTAGGTGATCTCTCAGTGTTTGCGGGATGACCCACAAGAATGGGGGTCAGGTCCGCCCAGCCTCACCAGCAAACTGCAGGTCCTGATGCTTGGGGAAGAACGCCTTTCTCAGGTACCTAGTAAAGAACACAGTGCCTGAGCCCAGGGGTTTGAGACCAGCCTGTACAACTTAACAAGATCCCATCTCTACAAAAAATTAATCAAAACATTAGCCAGGGCCAGGCTCAGTGGCTCAGTCTGTAATCCTAGCACTTTGGGAGGCCGAGGCAAGAGGACTGCCTGAGCCCTCAGGTTCAAGACCAGCCCCAGGAACTTGGCAAGACCTCATCTCTACAATAAATCAAAAATTAGCCAAGCATGGTAGCACACGCCTGTAGTTCTGGCTACTTGGAAGGCTGAGGCGGAAGGATCGCCAGAGCCCAGCAGGTTGATGCCGGGGTGGCCGTGAGCATGTCACTGCATTCCAGTCTGGGTGACAGAGTGAAACTCCGGCTCAAAAAGAAAACATTAGCCAGGCAGGGTGGTGCCTACCTATAGTCCCAACTATTTGAGAACCTAAGGCAAAAGGATCACCTGATCCCAGGAGGTCAAGGCTGTGATAGCCATGAGTATGTCACTGCACCTGGGCAACAGAGTGAGTCTCCAATTCCAAAAAAAAAAAAATTAGAACAGAGATCTCAAGACGGCCCCAGGGAGGCCACCTCCTGCCTGACCTCCCATTGGACCTCCATCATGAGCTGGGAATCACCCCCTTACTGTGGACACTCCAGGTACTGCAGGATCCGGGCCAGCTGCACACACGCCTGCCCCTTCTTGCCGACTCCTGTGAACTCCCCTTCCACAGTCCTGGAGAACAGGGCAAGATCCAGCTGTTCCCCTTCAAGAGCTCCTCCCACCCAGTGTGACCTCCGCAGTCACCACCCCCGCCTGGCAACTCTATCCATTAAGGATTATGCTGCAGGGATTTCAGGCAGGGCAGAGCCAAGCAGGTGGACAGGGGAGGTGAAACTGACCCTGGAAGCCGCTCCCTTCCCCCAAGCCCCAGCACCCAGCGGGATGGCCTCTCACTTGGCATCCTGGCCTTCCTCATCGAATACCACAATCTCATCCACACAGAAGATGGCACAGGCTCTGGCGATCTGGCCAGCCAGGTAGGTTCGAAGCTCAGGTGACTGGGCGTTGTCCAGGATGGAGCCAGGCAGAGCAACGCTCAGGGTGTAGGGCCGGCCTGGGCAGGGGCAGGGTGTTCCTGGTTAGCCTAGAAGGCCAGGACCCACCCTCTCCTCCTTTCCTCTGTTCCCAGGGCCGAGGTTAGAGAATTTTCCAACTGTGAGGATTTCTGAAATTGGCAAAGTAGATCCAATGCCCCTTCAATCTCCCAGGAGGAAAATGGACGCAGCAATCTCCAAGGCTCCTTTGAGCAGGGCAGACCAATGGGCATGGCCAGGGAATGGTTAGAGCAATGGCCTAAGTTCACATCCTGGCTCTGCCCTTTATCGTCTCAGTTCTCCAGCTGTTGAATGGGGATATGTGAACTAATATCCAGTAAGCCTTTTATGTGTGCACATTAACGCAACAGACCTAGGAAGTAGATACCAGCATTATCCCAATCTACAGGTGAGGAACCTTCAACTCAGAGAAGGCAAAGATACAACCTGAGGCCACACAAAACATGGGGCAGCTGAGGTAGGGGTTCAACCCTTCTGGCTCCCAGAGCAAACTCCAGTCTCTCCTTCTGCCTCTTCTGGAGGCAGCCACATGGGAAGTACCCATAAAAGGCTTCTCTGGGCTGGGCGCTATGGCTCACACCAGTAATCCCGGCACTTTGGGAGGATTGCTTGAGGCCAGAATTGCTGGAGACAAGCCTAGGTAACAGAGACCTTCTCACTACAAAAAATAAAAAAACAAGGCTGGGCAAGGTGGCTCACACCTATAATCCCAGCACTTTGGGAGGCTAAGGTGAGCGGACTGCCTGAGGTCACAGGTTCAAGACCAGCCAGAGCAAATTGGTGAGACTTCATCTCTACAATAAATAAAAAAATTAGCCAGGCATGGTACCACATGCCTGTAGTTCCGACTACTTGGAAAGCTGAGGCAGAAGGATCTCCTGAGTCTAGCAGGTCAAGGCTGTGGTGGCCATGAGCGTGCCACTACACTTAAAAAAAAAATTGCCGGGCTCGGTGGCTCAGCCTGTAATCCCGCGCCTTTGGGAGGCTGAGGTGAGTGGATTGCCTGAGCCCACGGGTTCAAGACCTGCCTGGGCTGCAGGACCTCATCTCTACAATAAATCAAAAAATCAGCCGGACGTGGTAGTGCATGCCTGTAATTTCAGCTACTTGGAAGGCTGAGGCAGAAGGATCTCCTGAGTCTAGCAGGTCGAGGCTGCGGTGGCCATAAGCGTGCCACTACACTTAAAAAAAAAAAAATTGCCGGGCTCGGTGGCTCAGCCTGTAATCCCGCACCTTTGGGAGGCTAAGGTGAGTGGATTGCCTGAGCCCGCAGGCTCAAGACCTGCCTGGGCAGTGAGACCTCATCTCTACAATAAATTGAAAAATCAGCCAGGCGTGGTAGTGCATGCCTGTAATTCCGGCTACTTGGAAGGCTGAGGCAGAAGTATTGCCGGAGCCCAGCAGGTTGAGGCTGCGGTGGCCGGGAGCGGCCACTGCACTCCAGTCTGGGCAACAGAGTGAGACTCCAACTCAAAAAAAAATTGGCCAGGCTTGGTGGCTCAGTCTGTCATCCCGGCAAGTTGGGAAGCCGAGGTGAGTGGATTGCCTGAGCCTGCACGTTCAAGATCAGTCAGGGCAACTTGGTGAGACCTCATCACTACGATAAATTAAAAAAAAAACAAAAAAACTATCATTAAGATTATGAGGTTCAGCCGGGCTCGGTGGCTCAGCCTGTAATCCCGTGCCTTTGGGAGGCTGAGGTGAGTGGATTGCCTGAGCCCACGGGTTCGAGACCCGCCTGGGTAACTTGGCGAGACCTCATCTCTACAATAAATCAAAAATGAGCTGGGCGTGGTAGCGCGCACCTGTAGTTCCAGCTACTTGGAAGGCTGAGGCAGAAGGATAGCCGGAGCCCAAACAGGTCGAGGCTGTGGTGAGACTCCAACTCAAAAAAAAAAAGATTATGAGATTCGGAGTATAAAGGTAAGAGATATGATGCTTACCTCCATAGGTTTGTAATCTATTTAGGTAGGAGGCTAGAAGTCAGTTTGCTGGGTCTCTCCCCTTCTCTGGGCCTCAGTTTCTCATCAGGACAAGATGTTTGGACCCACTGTTTTTTTTTGTTTTATTTTTTTAGAGTCAGAGTCTCACTCTGTCGCCCAGGTTGAAGTGCAGTGGCCACGCAGCCACCGTAGCCTCGACCTGCTGAGCTCCGGCGATCCTTCCGCCTCAGTCTTACAAGTAGCTGGAACGACAGGCACGGGCCACCACGCCCAGTTAATTTTTGTTTTATTGTAGAGATGAGGTCTCATCAAGTTGCCCAGGCGGTCTCAAACCCACGGGCTCAGGCAATCCACTCACCTCGGCCTCTCAAAGCGTGGGATTACAGACTGAGCCATCAAGCCCGGCCAACCCACTGGTTTTTAAGGGCCCTTCCCCATATGACATTGTCTGCTCTGCCTGCAGGCCAGCCACTGCAGGCCACAACCCATGGCTCTCCCCAGGACCCGGCCTGCTTACCACAGTCCCTGCTCTCTGCAGCTGCCTCCTCTTCCTCCTGGCGCTTTGCCTGTTCCTCCTGTGCCCGCTGCCGCTCCAGTTTTTTTGTCAGCTTGAGATCCTTCCACTTCTTCTTCTCCTCTTTCTCTGGATAAGAGAACATCTCAGGTGAGGCACAGTGGCTCAAGCCTGTAATCCCAACACTTTGGAAGGCCGAGGCAAGAGGTCTGCCTGAGTTCAGGAGTTAAAAGATCGGTCTGGGCAACTCGGCAAGACCTTGTCTCTACAGTAAATTTTTTAAAAATTGGCCAGGCTCGGTGGCTCAGCCTGTAATCCCAGCACTTTGGGAGGCCGAGGTGAGTGGATTGCCTGAGCAATTCGAGACCCGCCTGGGCAACTTGGCAACACCTCACCGCTACAATAAATAAAAAATTAGCGGGGTGTGGTAGCGCATGCCTGTAGTTCCAGCTACTTGGAAGGCTGAGGCGGAAGGATCGCTGGAGCTCAGCAGGTCGGGGTTGCGGTGGTTGTAAGCGTGCCCCTGCACTCCAGCCTGTGCTACAGAGTGAGATTCCAACTCAAAAAACCCCAAAAAAACAGACATTTCGATTGGTCGAGGGGGCTGTTCCCACCGGCTGGGTCAGGCTGGCCTCTGGAGCACTGCTGAGTGAGCAGCCAGAGGGCAGCAAGGGGGCCTCCCCTGGGCCCTGGCCTCTGCCACCCCACTTCGGGTGCCGTGGGACCCAGAGGGGACACAACTGGTGTCTTTCTCCAAGGTCTGGCTGTGTACTGCCAGAGTGGCCTGGGAAGTGTGAGCACAGATTACAGATATTCTCGCACCGCACCCAGCCCTTACTTACTCTGTTGTTTCCACTTTCGCCACTCAACCCTTTGGCCGTGTTCACCCTGGAGGAGGAGTGGAAGAGGGTCAGGTGTGTGAGGCTGAAGGGTCACACCTGGGGGGGGGTTCGCCTGCGGCTCCAGTCATCCACTCTAACAGGGGCCCTGAGCAAGCCAGGGACCCTCTACACACAGCTGCCCCAGGAAGCAGTGTACGGGGCCAGGTGGGGCACACAGTAGGCGCTCAGTAAACTGCTGAAAGAGTTCCCACAGGACAGAAGAGGAAACGGCGGCTCAGGGGACAGGGCCTGCCCAGTCGACCCGGGAGTGACAAGACACCACGACGGGGCCGGACCCCGGGGACCGCAACCCGGAGGTCCCCAGGGGCTCCCGATTCTGATACCGCCCCAGCCCCGCCCCCACCCCGGCTCCCCCTCCGGCTCTCAGCCCGACGAGGCGCACGCGGCAGCCAGCTTGCGGCACCCTCGGAGCTCCGGCCTCGGATCGGCGAGAGGCAGGGAGCCGGGGGGCGGCCCGGCTTCGCCACCGGCCCCGCGCCGCCGGTTCTCACGCCTCCATCCCGCTGCCCGGCCCGTGGCGCCGCTCCCGACACCCACCGGGCCGCAGGGCCGCTTCCTCATGCGCTCCGCCATGTTTCCGCCGCACACCTTTGGTCACGACCCCGCCAATCAGACTCACCTCTTCCGGCCACACCTCCACCGCGCTGTCCAATCAGAGAGCCAGCGGCGTGCTGGGCGTGGCCTGGACGCTGGGGCGTGGCCTATGCGCCCGGCCGCTCCAACAGCACGTGTGCGGGGTTGGGCTCTGAGGGTGGGAGCGGTAGTGCCGAGATGGAGGGGGTGGTCGTTGGACCGAGGGCGCCCAAACGGGCAGCGTCTTTGGATGGCTCGAAAGCCGCCCTCCAGTCGGGACAAGCAGAACATGCAGACCTTTGCATGGTTTTGCTCAGAGCCCGAGTGTGAATCAGAAATGACTTTCAAGATAATTTAATCTGCCGGACTCGGTGGTTCAGCCTGTAATCCCGTACTTTGAGAGGCCGAGGTGAGTGGATTGCCTAAACCCGCGGGTTCGAGACCCGCCTGGGCAACTTGGCGAGACCTCATCTCTGCAATAAATCCAAAAAATTAGCCGGGCGTGGTAGCGCGCGCCTGTAGTTCCGGCTACTTGGAAGGCTGAGGCGGAAGGATCGCCGGAGCCCAGCAGGTCGAGGCTGCGGTGGCTGTGAGTGTACCACTGCACTCCAACCTGGGTGACAGAGTGAGACACTGACTCAAAAAAATAAATAAATAAAAATAAAGACAGAATCTCTCTCTCTTGCTAGGCTGGACTCCAGCAGCAGGAACCTTACTCACTGCAGTCTCGAATTCTTGGGCTCCAGCGATCCTCCTGCCTCATTCTCCTGATTAGCTGGGACTGCAGACACGCTCCAGAATGCCTGCTAATTTTTTATTTTTTTAGCGGAAGGAGGAGGTCTCGCTGTGTTGCCCAGGCTGGTCTCAAACTCCTGGCTTCAAGAGATTCTCCGGCTCAGCCTCTCAGGCGCTAGGGTTACAGGCTAAGAACCACTGGCTTGGCCTCCCTATTGTTAACATCTTGCATTGGTGTGGTACATTGTTACAGTTGAACAATCTGATACATCAATGTCAACTAAAGTCCATAGTTTACACTAGGATTCGCTCTTTGAGGTGCATGTTCTGTGGGTTTTAACAAATGCATAATATGTACCCACTATTACAGTATCTTTTTTTTTTTGAGTTGGAGTTTCACTCCATCGCCCAGACTGGAGTGCAGTGACCACTTCTGGCCACCGCAGCCTTGACCTGCTGGGCCCTGGCGATCCTTCCACCTCAGACTTCTGAGTAGCCAAAATTACAGGCACGCGCTACCACACTCGGCTGATTTTTTGATTTATGGTAGAGATGAGGTCTCCCAAGCAATCCACGGCCTCAGGCAATCCACTCACCTCAGCCTCCCAAAGGCGAGGGATTACAGGCTGAGCCACCAAGCCTGGCTACTATTACAGTATCTTACCGAGTAGTATCACTGCCCTAATATCCCCTGTGTTCAACCGATTCACCCCGTCCTCCTCCCAGCCCCTGATAACCACTTATTTTTAATTATCTCTATACTTTTACCTTTCTCAGAATATCACATAGTTGAAATCATACAGTATATAGACTTTTCAGGCTGGTTTCCTTCATTAAACAGTATGACTTGGGCTGGGTGTGGTGGCTCACGCCTACAATTCCAGCACTTTGGAAGACCGAGATGAGAGGATTGCCTGAGCCTACGGGTTCGAGACCAGCCTGGGCAATTTGGTGAAACTTCATCTCTATAATAAATAAAAAAATTAGACAGGTGTGGTGGTACATGCCTGTGTTTCAGTTACTTGGAAGGCCGAGGTGGAAGGATTGCCTGAGCCCAGCAGTCAAGGCTGTGGTGGCCGTGAGTATGATACTGCACTCCAGCCTGGGCAACAGAGTGAGACTCCAACTCAGAAAAAACAAACTATTTTGGGCGGAGGGCCAAGGAGTGCAGTGGCAACATTGTGGCTCACCACAGCCTCAAACTCCTGGGCTCAGGCAGTCCCCCCACCTC
>NW_007097659.1:116566-118383 GCF_000164805.1 Carlito syrichta
GGAGCAGCCATTGCACTCCAGTCTGGGCAACAGAGTGAGACTCCAACTCAAAAAAAAAAAGTCAGTATCCGACCCGGCTCAGTGGCTCAGCCTGTAATCCCAGTACTTTGGGATGCTGAGGCAAGTGGATTGCCTGAGCCCGTGGATTCGAGACGAGCCCAGGCAATTTGGCAAGACCTTGTCTCTACCATAAATAAAATTAAAAGCTGGGCTCGGTGGCTCAGCCTGTAATCCCGCACCTTTGGGAGGCTGAGGTGAGTGGATTGCCTGAGCCCGTGGGTTCGAGAACCACCTGGGCAACTTGGTGAGACCTCATCTCTACAATAAATCAAACAAAATAAGCCGGGCGTGGTAGCGCGCACCTGTAGTTCCAGCTACTCGGAAGGCTGAGGCGGAAGGATTGCCGGCGCCCAGCAGGGCGAGGCTGTGGTGGCCAGGAGCAGCCACTGCACTCCAGTCTGGCAACAGAGTGAGACTCCGACTAAAAAAAAAAACCCAAAAAAACGCTGTCTCAATAAAAGTCGATATTCATTCAATCAACACATTTTTTATTGACCAACACCTCCTTGAAGTCAGGAACCCCCTGTATAATAGGGACACAAGGGTAAGTAAAGGCAGATGCTGATCTAGAGTTTATAACCCAAGAGAGGAGGGATTATGCAAATAGCCACTCGGGATAAGTGTAAACCTACCTTAAACTTTCTTTTTTTTTTTGAGTTGGAGTCTCACTCTGTCATCCAGACTGGACTGCAGTGGCCGCTCCCAAGCTACCGAGCAGGCTAAACTTTTCAAATTAAAATAAATTTAGCATCTGTTGATATTTCAACTTAAATCACAAGTCCAGACCAGGTACAGTGACTAACGCCTGTAATCCCAGCACTTTGGGAGGCTGAAGCAAAAGGATTGCTTGAGTCCCAGAGTTCGAGACAAACCTTGGCAACACAGCAAGATCCCCATCTCTAAAAAAAAAAAAAGCCGGGCTCGGTGACTCAGCCTGTAATCCCGCGCCTTAAGGCTGAGGTGAATGGATTGCCTGAGCCCGCGGGTTAAGACCCGCCTGGGCAACTTGGCGAGACCTCATCTCTACAAAAAAAAATAAAAAACTAGCTGGGCTTGGTGGCTCAGCCTGTAATCCCACGCCTTTGGGAGGCTAAGGTGAGTGGATCGCCTGAGCCTGCGGGTTCGAGACCCACCTGGGCAACTTGGCGAGACCTCATCTCTACAATAAATCAAAAAATCAGCCGGGCGTGGTAGTGCACGCCTGTAATTCTGGTTACTCGAAAGGCTGAGGCGGAAGGATCGCCGGAGCCCAGCAGGTCGAGGCTGCGGTAGCCGGGAGCGGCCACTGCACTCCAGTCTGGGTGACAGAGTGAGACTCCGACTCAAAAAAAAAAAAAAAATTAGCCAGAGGTGGTGGTATATTCCTGTAGTCCCAGCTCCTCGGGAGGCTGAGGCAGAAGGATTGCCTGAACTCAGGAGGTCGAGGTTGTGCCACCGCACTGCCGTCTTGTGACAGAGTGAGACCTTGACTCAAAAAAAAAAAAAAACCACATTCGTATGTCACAGTCTTAGACATCTCAAACACCTATAAAAACATACATAGGCCAGGCTCAATGGCTCAGCCTGTAATCCCACACTTTGGGAGGGCAAAGTGAGTGAATTGCCTGAACCCGCGTGTTCGAGACCCGCCTGGGCAACTTGGTGAGACCTCATCTCTACCAAAAAAATTAAAAACTAGCTGGGCTCGGTGGCTCAGCCTGTAATCCCACGCCTTTGGGAGGCTAAGGTGAGTGGATTGCCTGAGCCCGCGGGTTCGA
>NW_007097659.1:118518-123820 GCF_000164805.1 Carlito syrichta
AGCCCAGCAGGTCAAGGCTGCGGTGGCCGGGAGCGGCCACTGCACTCCTGTCTGGGCGACTGAGTGAGACTCCAACTCAAAAAAAAATAAAATAAAATAAAAAACATACATACATAGTTTGTACCCAATAAAAAAAATACATACGTGTTGATCATGATTATTATGTCTAACTCAGTATATTTTAGTATTACAGTAGTTGTGTTTATTTCACCTTCTCTTTTTTTCTCCCAGCAACTGAATAAATAAGCAAAGTCACGTTTAGACACCTAAGGGAAGATTTACCATCTCAGCCTCACTGAATGTGCAGCTCAGTCTGAGGTGTGAAACTTCTGTAGAGTCACAGCTTTTAGTTATGGGCAGATTCTGGATCTTTCTTTTTTTTTTGAGTCGGAGCCTCACTCTGTCGCCCAGACTGGAGGGCAGTGGCACGCTCACGGCCACAACAGCCTTGACCTGCTGGGCTCAGGTGATCCTTTCGCCTCAACCTTCCAAGTAGCTGTAACCACAGGCATGCGCCACCATGCTCAGCTAGTTTTTGTGATTTATTGCAGAGACGAGGTCTCACCAAATTGCCTAGGCTGGTCTCAAACCCACATGCTCAGGTAATCCTCTCACCTCGGCCTACCAAAGTGCTGGGATTATAGGCATGAGCCACCGTGCCCAGTCTAGATGCTGGATTTTTTTTTTTTTTTTTTTGAGTTGGAGTCTCATTCTGTTGCCCAGGCTGGAGTGCAGTGACATACTCACGGTCACTGCAGCCTTGACCTGCTGGGCTCAGGTGATCCTTCCACCTCAGTCTTCCAAGTTTTCTGGATTTTTAAATGAGACATGGGACTTTAGGACAGGTGATCCTGGCCAAGAAATCTGTGGGTCTACCCCATGGGGGTCTTTCTTACCATCAGGCAAAGTCGTTTCAAGCCTGAACCTCGGAGCCAGTATCTTATTTCATAATCCTGATTCAGGAGCAGTGGTAGTATAACTGAGAATTTCCATTTCAGGTTTTCTTTTTTTGAGTTGGGGGTCTCACTCTCTTACCCAGACTGGAGTGCCGTGGCACAATCAGGGCTCACCACAGTCTCCACCTCCTGGACTCAAACTCCCACCTCAGCCTTCTGTCAAGCTAGAACTACAGGTGCACACCATCGTGCCCAGTTAATTTTTGATTGTTTGTAGAGACGTGTTCTCGCTGTGTTGTCCAGGCAGGCCTCAAACTGTTATGGTCTGAGTAACACTCAGCTGTTCCCCTTGATACCAATAAATCAAAGGGGCAGGGAACTGGTAGAAAGAAGTTTTTTTCTGACTTTGAATCCAGGGAGCAGAGCTGGACTCAAGGTCTTTCTAAAAATGGTTTTGCTCTCCTTCCACTTTTTTTTTTTGAGTTGCAGTCTCACCCTGTCGCCCAGGTTGGAGTGCAGTGGCACATTCACGGCCACCCCAGCGTCGACCCACTAGGCTCAGACGCTCCTTCCACCTCAGCCTTCCAAGTAACCAGAACTACAGATGCACGCTGGGATTACAGGCTGACCCACTGCACCAGCCACCCTCCAGGCTTTTACAGTTCACTTTTGTAAATCCAGAGTTGTTAGTACCTATACCATAGCCTCATGACTAGCAGAGCACTGTATAGCACTTTAGTTTCAGCTGCATTTATTAATAGTCATGTTTTTTGGGTCCAGACTTCCTGGTGCCAGAGACCAGCAGTGTCTCACAGATTTTATCAGTAAGGCCTGGCAGAAGGCTTAATCAAGCTTGCCATAGAGTAAAGGGAGTTTATAAGGTCTAAGACATCATGCATTACACAAAAGTTATACAAATCACAAAACTTATGATTGCATCGATACAAAAAATTATACTAATCACAAGGCTAACGATTACATTGATACTATATTACTCAAACTTTTATAACCACTCAGAAAAAGGGAGTAAATGGAGATTGGGCGGAGATTATAGGGAAGTCCAGGATCCCCTGAAGGTACTTACTGGGAGTACATAGGAGATAAGGGGAAGCATCCTTTTTTTTTTTTTTTTTTTTGAGTAGGAGTATCACTCTGTCTCCCAGGCTACCCTAGTATCGACCTGCTGGACTCCGGTGATCTTTCCACCTCAGCCTTCCAAGTAGCCAGAACTATAGTCACACGCTACCACGCCCGGCTGATTTTTTGATTTATTGTAGAGATGAGGTCTCACTGCCCAGGCGGGTCTCGATCCCGCGGGCTCAGGCAATCCACTCACCTCAGCCTCCCAAAAGCGCGGGATTACAGGCTGAGCCACTGAGCCCGGCTCTTGTTTTCTTTTTTTTAGTGAGAGAGCAGGATTTATTGAGGACAGAAAAGCTCACACAACAGGAGGGGTTGCCCCTGAAATGGTTTCTTTTCCAAATGTATGTATGTATGAGCCTGGACATTTCCCCATCTGCCAGCTTTTGGAACAGTCATCTTCCTTATACAACATCTCATGGTTGTTCATTCCCATCTGCAAGCGATGAGGAGCAGAACTGGCTATCTGCAGCAAGTTTGGTGTTGTGCTGCGGCGGCTTAGCCTGTTTTCCCGGTTTCCACCAGTGGGGCAACAGCCATCCATAAGTGCTAGCTGTGCTTGACTAGCTGGCCCCACGGCTGGGGCTTCAGGGATTTCCCGCAGCTGCTGAGACACCTTTGTCTTGGGAACCTCCCTCCTTTCGGCACTGTGGCACCAGCTGCCTGCTAGGCTTTGCCAGTGCATGGAAAGTGATCAATGAGAAACTGACAAACTCGAGACTGGGTAAGTCCACAGGAAATACACCAGGAAAACCTCTGTCTCCTCTGTGATGTCATTGGGCTCTGCTCACTGTAAGCCATTCTGGACATCTTCTGGGTGTGTATGAGAGTGGACCCCAAAAAACCGGAATTATCTGTTTGGAGGGTGGGCCCCTCGTACTAATTTTGCCCATTTCAATAATGGGTGATTTACGAGCACATCTGCCCACACTGCATTTTCAACCCAAAACGGCAGAACCTCTATGCCTCAGCCTCCCTCACCAGATCTCACCCTGAACAACTTTTTTTGTTTCCCCAGATGAAAAAATGTCCTCAGGGGGAAATCTTTTGCCAATGTGGAAGAAGTGACAAAAAAAAAAAAAAACGGCAAAAGTACTAAAAGGCATCAAAATTGGCCAGGCACCATGGATCACGCCTGCAATCCCAGCACTTTGGGAGGCCGAGGTCAGAAAGTTGTCTGAGCCCAGCAGGTTGAGGCTGCGGTGGTCGGGAGCGTGCCACTGCCCTCCAGCCTGGGTGATAGAGTAAGACTCCTACTCAAAATAAAATAAAATAAAATAAAATAGGGTAAGCGTTCAGACATTTTTCTTTTCAGAGTCTCACTCTGTCACCCAGGCTAGAGTGCAGTGGCAGACTGCTCACGGCCACCACAGCCTTGACCTGCTGGACTCAGGCGATCCTTCTGCCTCACCCTTCCAAGTAGCTAGAACTACACGCGTATGCAACCATGCCTGGCTTAATTTTTTTCTTTATTGTAGACTCAAGGTCTCCCCAAGTTGCCCAGGCTGGTCTCAAATCCCTGGGCTCAGGCAATCCTCTCATTCCAGCCTCCCAAAGTGCTGGCTGGGATTACAGGTGTGAGTCACCATGCCGGCCAGACATTTTTCTTAATGGCACACCAGACCTGACCACCCTGTGGGCTGGGATGTGGACTTGCCAGCACAGTCTACCGTTTCAGCTCAGCATCATAATCATTGTAAAGGTATATTGAGCATCTTGTCAAAAGCAAATGTGCATTCAGGAAAGTTCATCAAAGGTGGAGAGATAGTGATCAGCCCACCTTTTAGCTCGTGAATGTTAGCCTAATAATCACTGCAAAAGTTATCATATTTCCTGTCAAAGGCAAATGACTGTTCAGGAAAAGCCAACCCCTTAGCTCATCACAGGTGGAGAGATGGTAATCAAAACTTGGGACCAGATACCTGCAGCCCACACTTGAACTCATGGTATATAATCATTGTAAAGGTATATCAAGCTTCTTGTCAAAGCCATGCCTGTCAGGAATACCCTCCCCACCACCCATAATAAATTCTGTTTTAAAACCTATACTTGGGGCTCAGTGGCTCAGCTTGTAATCCTAGCACTTTGGGAGGCCGAAGTGAGTGGATTGCATGAGTCTGCAGGTTCGAGACCAGCCCGGGCAACTTGGCGGGACCTTGTCTCTATAATAAATCAAAAATTAGCGGGCGTGGTAGCGCGTGCCTGTAGTTCCAACTACTTGGAAGGCTGAGGCGGAAGGATCACCAGAGCCCAGCAGGTCGAGTCTGCGATGGCCGGCAGCGTGCACTCCAGTCTGGGCGAAAGAGTGAGACTCTGACTCAGAAAAAAAAACTATGCTTGGATTGGCTTTGAAATGCTTATCTGTGGCAGCTCAAGGAACCAATGGTGAGTCATACAGCACCCCATCCGGCAACAACATCTTCTCAAGCTCTCTATTTCTCTTTCCTTTTCTGTCTGCTTCGTATCTGCTGTTATTAAGTTACTGGTATTGAGAGAAAACTCAGTGGTTTCAAGGTTACTTGGTGATTTTGTTTTTCTTTCTTTTTTTTTTTGAGTTGGAGTCTCACTCTGTTGCCCAGACTGGAGTGCGGTGGCCGCTCCCGGCCACAGCAGCCTTGACCTGCTGGGCTCCAGCGATCCTTCCACCTCAGCCTTCCAAGTAGCTGGAACTACAGAAGCACGCTACCACACCCGGCTAATTTTTTGATTTGTTGTAGAGATGAGGTCTCATCAAGTTGCCCAGGTGGGTCTCGAACCCACGAGCTCAGGCAATCCACTCACCTCGGCCTCCCAAAGTGCTGGGATTACAGGCTGAGCCACTGAGCCCGGCCTCTTTTTTTTTTTTGAGTCGGAGTCTTACTCTGTCGCCCAGACTGCAGTGCAGTGGCCACTCCTGGCCACCGCAGCCTCGACCAACTGGGCTCTGGCGATCCTTCCGCCTCACCCTTCCAAGTAGCTGTAACTACAGGCACGTGCTCCCACGCCTGGCTGATTTTGATTTATTGTAGAGATGAGGTCTCGCCAAGTTGTCCAGGCAGGTCTCAAACCCGCGGGCTCAGGCAGTCTACTCACCTCGACCTCCCAAAGCGCGGAATTACAGGTTGAGCCACCAAGCCCGGCTGATTTTGTTTTTCTTATTCAGTTCAGTCAGTGCTAGCTAAAATGTTAACATTAAAAACTCATTTGAGCCGGACTCGGTGGCTCAGCCTGTAATCCCACGCCTTTGAGAGGCTGAGGTGAGTGGATTGCCTGAGCCCGCAGGTTCG
>NW_007097659.1:124039-126542 GCF_000164805.1 Carlito syrichta
CTGCATTCCAGTTTGGGTGACCAAGTGAGACTCCAAAAAAAAAAAAAAAAAAAAACTCATTTGGTCGGGCGAAATGGCTCAAGGCTATAATCCCAGCACTTTGGAGGTCGAGGCGAGAGGATTGCCTAAGCCTGGAGGTTCGACACCAGCCTGGGCAACTTGGCGAGACCACATCTCCACAATAAATCAAAAATCATATGGGCATGGTAGCGTGCGCCTGTAGTTCTGGCTACTTGGAAGGTTGAGGTGAAAAGGTCATCTGAGTCCAGCAGGTCCAGGCTGCAGTGGCCAGGAACATGCCATTGCATCCCAGTCTGGGTGACAGAGTGAGACTCCAACTCAACAAACAAACAAACTTGGCGAGACCTCGTCTCTACAATGAATCCAAAAAATTAGCCAGGCGTGGTACGCACGCCTATAGTTCCAGCTACTTGGAAGGCTGAGGCAGAAGAATCGCCAGAGTTCAGCAGGTGGAGGCTGCAGTGGCCTTGAGGGTGTCACTGTGCTCCAGCCTGGGCAACAGAGTGAGACTCTGACTCAAAAAAAATTGTTCTTATAGAGAAAATAAAACAAAACCAATGTAGAAAGAAGAAAGAGATATAAAAAGTTATGGGCTGGGGGCGGTGGCTTGCACTTGTAATCCCAGCACTTTGGAAACCTTTTCTCCCAAGCAGCCTGGCTCTCTGGATGAGAGCCCTGCTAAAAACAATCTCAGGCTCACCAATCTCCCCTCTTCTGTAAGTATGAGGACATTGGACTATTATAGGCCAGGGCTCTGGGAATAAAAACTTGTTATAATTATGTTTTTCCTTCCATCCAAATATTGCAATTGTCTGCCCCTTCCTCTCAAAAAACTTTTTCTTTCTTTCTTTTTTTTTTTTTTTTGAGTTGGAGTCTCACTCTGTCGCCCAGACTGGAGTGCAGTGGCCGCTCCCAGCCACCACAGCCTCGACCTGCTGGGCTCCGGCGATCCTTCTGCCTCAGCCTTCCGAGTAGCTGGAATTACAGGTGCACGCTACCATGCCCGGCTAATTTTTTGATTTATTGTAGAGATGAGGTCTCGCCAAGTTGCCCAGGCAGGTCTCGAACCTGCGGGCTCAGGCAATCCACTCACCTCAGCCTCCCAAGGCACGGGATTACAGGCTGAGCCACCGAGCCCGGCTGCCTCTCGTATTTTAGTTGGCCACAGGGGTTAGCAGCTGGTTTGTTGGATCAGGCCATAACATTTGGGGACTCTCTAAGGTACATTCCCGCTGAGCATGGCCAAGGTACTTCTGCAAAAAGGGCTGGGAGACGTTTGGTCGGGACTTTTAAGCGCACGTGCTTATAGGTAAGTCAAACCGGCCAAGAGTTGGACACCTCCCTGTTTGAGTCCTGTGGACCAATCTGTAGGCGCCAGGGAAGCATGGTTCTGACTCATTAGTCCTTTGTTTTGGGGTATCCTTTGGCTTGTAGTCCCTGGGGTCCTCTTGAAAGCAATTTGAACATTCAGTTGGTTTTGTTTTGCTTCTGGAAGAGGGCATGCCAGATATCTGAAAATCCCACCTGGCTGGATCTTAGAGTTTGATATAGTGCATGCTTTCTAGACCACTGTTAACCTACTAATATAAACTAACTCTAATAAGTTTACTGCTACTTCATGGCTATAAGTTTCTAAGATAAATGTTGTTAAGCCTATGTTGGCTGATGTGTATTCTTTTTTTTTTTTTTGGAGTTGGAGTCCACTCTGTCACTCAGGCTGGAGGGGAGTGGCATGGTCCCGGCCACGGCAGCCTCTATCTGCTGGGCTCAGGCAATCCTTCCACCCTACCTCACTCTTCCAAGTAGCTGGAACTTCAGTCATCATGCCTGGCTAATTTTTTTGATTTATTGTAGAGGTGAGGTCCCACCAAGTTGCCCAGGCTTGTCTCGCGAGCTCAGGTAATCCTCTCACCTCGGACTCCCAAAGTGCTGGGATTATAGGCGTGAACCACTGCACCTGGCCTAAATTCATGTGTGTTCTCTGTGTGTGTGTGCAAGGGTTGGTGGCAAAACCGTGCAGAAGGAAGTCCCTTTTCACTATGAACTTGGGTTCCCAAACAGGTCGAAGATAAGAGGGACTCTTTCCGTAGGTCTGTGAAAACAGGCACCCTCAGGCGACTGAGGGTATCGTGAAGGTGTCGAGGGAGTTGTCCCCATGACATGCAAGGGCCTCATAGGGAACATCAAAAACATCTTGTCTGGGAGCCAAGTCCCGTCCAGGAGGTGCTGATAAGCTCCAGGGCCCCACAGTTGCCTCCAACATTCCTTAAGAAAATCGAGACCAGTCGGGCTTGGTGGCTCAGCCTGTAATCCCGTGCCTTTGGGAGGCTGAGGTGAGCGGCCTGCAGGTTCAAGACCCGCCTGGGCAGGCGAGACCTCATCTCTACAATAAAATAAAAAAATTAGCCGGGCGTGGTAGCGCGCCTATAATTCCGGCTACTCGGAAGGCTGAGGCGGAAGGATCGCCGGGGCCCAGCAGGTC
>NW_007097659.1:126787-136300 GCF_000164805.1 Carlito syrichta
CCACTCACCTCAGCCTCCCAAAGGCGCGGGATCACAGGCTGAGCCACCAAGCCCGGCTAAGCAGCACACTCTTGACCCATCACGCTGTCTTAAGCCCTGAGACCAGGCTCACTCTCTGTCCTCCAAAACTTTCCGTCGTTGTCCAGTCTCCTTTTTTTTGGTTTCACCGTTTGTTTTATATTTGAAAGAAGTTCAAGGGCATGCCAGGTTTTCTGAAATTCCAGCTGGTTAAATATTAAGGCCTATTGTTGTGCACATTTTAAAGCTGGTGGGTAAATTACGAGGAAATTTCAGAGTTCAGATAGTTAACCTGCAACTACAGGGTTAAATACAGACTGGAAGCTCGGCTCTCAGCACTTTGGGAGGCAGAGGTGCGTGGATTGCCTAAGCCCGTGGGTTCGAGACCAGCCCGGGCAACTTGGTGAGACCTCGTCTATACAATGAAATAAAAAATAGCTGGGAGTGGTAGCACGCATCTGTAGTTCCGGCTACTCGGAAAGCTGAGGTGGAAGGATCGCTGGAGTCCAGTAGTTTGATGCTGGAGTGGCCGTGAGCATGCGTGCCACTGTACTCCAGCCTGGGCTGAGGAGTGAGACTCCAACTCAAAAAAAAAAAAAAAAATAGACACCGGAAAGGAAAACAACAAACTCAAGGGCTGAAGTTTGTTGTTTTATAATAGCTTATAATATGAATCCAATCCAGGATGGTTTTCAGACTAAACTCTAGGCCTGACTCCCTCTCACCTTGAAACAATTGACTCTAAAATCAGGTCACACGATGTCCTTCCCCACAATCCAACATCACCGAGGTGGACACTGTTGTCACCAAATGGACAGTTCTAGGAACATGCCTCCTCGCTCCATGGGGCCTCGCCAGATCAATGGAATAGACAACCCTAGGAGTGAGCCTTCCTTGACTTGGGAGCTCCTGCTGTTAAGAATGACTTTTAGATGCCAGGCTCCTGGCTCAACCTGTAATCCCGCACTTTGGGAGTCTGAGGTGAGTGGATTGCCTGAGCCCATGGGTTTGAGACCCGCCTGGGCAACTTGGCAAAACTTCATCTCTACAATAAATTAAAAAATCAGCCGGGTGTGGTAGTGCACACCTGTAGTTCCAGCTACTTGGAAGGCTGAGGCGGAAGGATCGCTGGAGCCCAGCAGGTCGAGGCTGCAGTGGGTGGGAGTGGCCACTGCACTCCAGTCTGGGTGACAGAGTGAGACTCCAATTCAAAAAAAAAAGGAATGACTTTTAGGCCGGGTATGGTGGCTCATGCCTATAATCCCAGCACTCTGGGAGGCAGAGGTGAGAGAATTGCCTCAGCCCACGGGTTCCAGACCTGCCTGGGCAACTTGGTGAGACCTCATCTCTACCATAAATCAAAATTTGGCCAGGCGTGGTGGTGTGTGCCTGTGGTTCCAGCTACTCGGAAGCTGAGGTGGAAGGATTGCCTGAGCCCAGCAGGCTGAGGCTGCGGTGGCCATGAGCGTGCACCACTGCACTCCAGCCTGGGTGACAGAGTGAGGTTCCAACTCAAAAAAAGAAAAAAAAAGAAAAAAAAATGATGTTTGGCTAATGAGAAAACTGAGGACCGAATGTGACCTTTTCTCATTCCCAAATTCCTAACTAAAGGCTTGGGAAGTCACTGCCTAATAAGAATTCCCTAAAAAAGGTTTTATTGTCCTGTTAGTCACCCTGTATAGTAAGTTTGTTTGCCTTACTCTGGCATAGTGTCATATAACAGAAGAGGTCAAGGTTGCAGTGAGCTATGATGGTGCCACTGCACTCCAGCCTGGGCAACAGAGTGGGACTATGACTCAAAAAAAAGAAGGAAAAAAGAAAAAAGGTCAGAGTTTAGTCTGCACAAGATACTCTTTTTTTTCTTTTTTCTTTTTGTTTTTGTTTTTTGAGTTGGAGTCTCACTCTGTCGCCCAGGTTGGAGTGCAGTGGCCGTTCCTGGTCACCGCAGCCTCGACCTGCTGGGCTCCGGCGATCCTTCCGCCTCAGCCTTCCAAGTAGCTGGAACTACAGACGCGCGCTACCACGCCCGGCTAATTTTTGATTTATTGTAGAGATGAGGTCTCACCAAGTTGCCCAGGCGGGTCTTCAACCCGCGGGCTCAAGCAATCCACTCACCTCAGTCTCCCAAGGCACGGGATTACAGGCTGAGCTACCGAGCCCCCGGCTTTTTGCTTTTATTTTTGAGTCGTAGTCTCACTCTGTCACTCAGGCTGGAGCACAGTGGCACGCTCACAACCACCACAGCCTCGACCTGCTGGGCTCTGGCGATCCTTCCGCTCAGCCTTCCAAGTAGCTGGGACTATAGGCATGCGCTACCATGCCTGGCTAATTTTTTGATTTATTGTAGAGATGAGGTCTTGCCAAGTTGCCCAGGCTGGTCTCAAACCTGTGGACTCAGGCAATCTTCTCATCTCGGCCTCCCAAAATGCTGGGATTATAGCATGAGCCACTGGGCCCGGCCAAGACACTCTTATCATTCAGAAATCCCGAGGGTTTCAGGAGTCTTTCCTAAGAACCAGGGAGAAAGAACAAATATGTCTATAGCATTATATTTACATTTATGTAGATATGTTTATGTAAATATCCATTTATGTATAAATAGATATAAAATATGCATGTATTTACATATATACAAATATATACGTATATACATATATGTGTACTTATAAATATATATATACATATATATTTAAAAATATATATTTTCTAGTCAGAGTCTCACTGTGTTGGCCAGACTGGAGTGCAGTGGCATAATCACGGATCACCACAGCCTCAACCTCCTAGGCTCGGGCGATCCTTTCACTTCAACCTCCCATGTGATTGAGACTACAAGCATGCGCCACCAGGTCTGGCTTGTTTTTTTGATTATTTGCAGAGACTAGGTCTCACTAATGTTGCTCCTGGGCTCAAGTGATCCTCCTGCCTCGGCCTCCCAAAGTGTGGGATGACAGGCGTGAGCCACTGCGCCTGGCCCAAATATCCTTTGTGCCACATGCTCCTGTCAGCTTCTCCCATTACACACATGCTGTGAGCAAACCCCTTGCATCTGCTCTGCGGATGCAACTTCAAGACAAGTGTCCTAGCAACACCTTCCAAACGGATTCCAGAGCTGCCAGGGCTTCCAGCGAGCCGCACGCCGGGCTGATTGGCCAGCCTATGGCATGACACCTTGCTTCACCTCCATGCAGTTTCTCACGCATGAACTGGAGGCTGGTTTTTGTGTTTTTTTTTGAGTCGGAGTCTCTGTCTGTCGCCCAAACTGGGATGCAATGGCACGCTCACGGTCACCCCAGCGTCGACCTGCTGGGCTCAGGCAATCCTTCCGCCTCAGTCCGCCAAGTAGCTGAAACTACAGGCGTGCACACTATGCTTGGCTAATTTTTCTTGATTTATTGTAGAGACGAGGTCTTGCCATGTTGCCCAGGTGGGTCTTGAGCCCCTGGGCTCAGGCAATCCTCTCGCCTTGGACTCCCAAAATGCTGGGATGACAGACTTGAGCCATCGCGCCCGGCCTGGAGGTTGTTTAAGGAGATGACGGGTATCAGGTGCCTGGTGGGCAGGCTTGCACAGTGAGTATGAGCTTCTTTACCCCCGGCTAATTATAGAGGTCCCTGGCCCAACCCGCCCACGCTGAGGTTGTTCTCTCAACCCCGTGGGAAGGCCTGTGTGCTCTGCATCAGAAGCTCCACTCCTGCGCACGCGCACACACGCACCAGCCACCACACCGAGCACCAGTAATGGTTACCATCAGGTTGACAGAGGGTGAGGAATGCGCTTAGGAGCCCTGGGCACTAGGCCGGGTTTTGCCCCTAACCGTGTGACTTTAGGCAAGTCCCAAGTTCTAACACATACACATACAGACACACACACACATACATACACACACGCACACAATTTGTAGCCAGGCACGGAGACTCACACTCATAATCCCAGCACTTTGGGATTGCTTGAGCCCAGGGCTTCAAGACCAGCCTGGGCAACCTAGTGAGACTCTGTCTCTAAAAAATTAGTCAGGTGTGGTGTGGAACCCTTGTAGTCCCAGCTCCTCGGGAGGCTGAGACGGAAGGATCGCCTGAGTCCAGGAGGTCGAGTTTGCACTGAATTGTGATTGTACCACTGCACTCCAGCCTGGGGGACAGAAGGAGACCCTGACTCAAAAGCTAAAAACAAAACAAAACAAAATTGGTACAAAGTGTGTGGGAAAAGTCTGAGGTTCTCTGAAGTCCCTCCCATTCTGAAAAAGTCAGCTCAGCATCAGCCCCAGCATGTGAAGTGGAGAGAAACAGCCAATGAGGATGTGAATAACGTAAAACTTTATTATGGCGAAAAGGGCTGGCTTGAGGCCTCAAGCCTAAAGGTACCTTCCCAAGGTCAAGATTAGAGAAGAATAGGGAGATGCCTCAGCCTCAGCTGGGCAATGCAGGGCTGGGGATGGGGCTGGGATGTGGGGCTCAGGGCACTGTTGGGCCCTTTTCTTCCAGTCCCAGTCCCCTCTCAGGAGACCGAAAGCAACCTAAGGCCCTACAACTAACCCAGGGCAGGGAGGGAGAGATCCAGTCTGGCCTCCCTCACCTAGGAGCGAGAACAGGCATTGCAGGGGGGCACTCTTGACTCCCCCAAGACCAAGAAGGGGGGCTCTCCTCCAGAAACACTGTGGACCCCACTGTGGACCCCTCTGTGGACCCCATAGAGAAGGGGTCTCCCAGTGCATCTCCCCCTGGCCTGGAAAGGGCTGAAACCTGGACAGACACGGACACCCACAGAGCGTGGAGGAACCAGCGGGTCAGGGCCGAGGGGGCGACTTCAGGGCTGCGTATCCACCTTCCCACTGCTTCAGCTTCTCATCCATGGCCCGAAGCGTGGACTCACTCTGCGCCAACACAGACGGGTGCTGCCATCTCTGCACAAGCCTCGGGTCTTGGGGAGGGGTGGGGCTTCCCTCCCCCACCCATTACCTTCACAAAGCAGAAACGGATGAGGTGGTCAAAGTGCTTCTGATGTGGCCCGCTGTAGAAGATGGAGGCCGGGATGGCCACCAACCCCTGGGGAGGAGGAAGGCCACGTCTCAACACGGTCCTGTGGCCCAGCAGGCCTCAGCTCCGGGGGGACAGAGCAGTTCCCGTGACCAGGCAGGGAAGGAGAGGCAGCGCCAGCCCAAAAAGAAAAAAAAAGGCTGGGCACAGTGGCTCACGCCTATAATCCCAGCACTTTGGTAGACCGAGGTGAGAGGATCGCCTGAGCACACGGGTTCAACACCAGCCTGGGCAACTTGGTGAGACTTCATCTCTACAATAAATCAAAAAATTAGCCAGGCATGGTGGTTTGTGCCTATAGCTCCAACTACTTGGAAGCCTGAGGCAAAAGGATTGCCCGAGCCCAGCAGGTCGAGGCTGTGGTGGCCGAGAGCATGCCACTGCCCTCCAGCCTGGGTGACAGAGTGAGACTCCAATTAAAAAAAAAGAAACAGGCTCCCCCATTCTCTGAAGTGGATCCAGCTCCATCTCAGGGCTCCCGGCAGAGGCTGGGCACCCCTGAGCAGCTCACAACCTGTGAAACCGTACATGGCGCCCCTTGCAGAATCCCTGCCCACCTTGTTCTGGATCATCCACTTGACAAAGCGTCTGTCATAGGGCTCATCTGCAGCACCAGGTAGGTCGGGCATCTTGCTCTCTGGGAGACAGAGGCCATGCTGAGCCCCCAGCAGGTCCGGCCCCCAGCCCCCACTGCCCAGACTGGTCAGTCCCGCTCACTGAAGTCTGAGATGTCTGTGACAAGGAAGTAGCTGCCCTGCGGGATCACGGGCTTCAAGCCCACCGCCTGCAGGCTGCGGATCATGTGGTCCCGGTTGCGCTGCATGGCCTGGGGGAGCTGCATGAAGTAGCTGTCGGGCTGGCCCAAGCGCTGCTGCTCCTGCTCAAAGCTCTCGGCTACTGCGGCCTAGCCAGGCAGATGGACAGACAGGTGGGTTGGTCCAGCACGGCGGCTCACGCCTGTAATGCCAGCACTCTGGGGGGCTGAGGTAGGGGAGTGAGGGGGATTGCTTGAGCCCAGACCAGCCTGGACAACATAGGGAGACCTTGTCGCTACACAAAATTCAAAAAGCTAGCCAGGTGTGGTGGCGCATGCCTATAGTCTCAGCTACTCGGGAGGCTGAGGCAAGGGGATCACTTGAGCCCGGAGGTCGAGGCTGTGGTGAACTGTGATCGTGCCACTGCACTCCAGTTGGGCTACAGAGTGAGATCCCAACTCAAAAATCAAAAACAAAAGAAGCAGGCAGGTCGGGCGTGCCCCTGGGCTCTTCTCTTGCCCACCCCCACTTCTCACCTGGCCCTGCGTGGGGCAGTGGAAGATGGAGTTCTGGTGCACAGTTCGCAGGTGCTTCATGATGCGATCTGGACCCAGGACCCAGCCCACCTGACCAGAAACATAGGCAAGGGTGAGGCCCTCCTGGGCCTGGCCACATCCTTCCTGGATTTCCAGGCTCACCTCACCTGCCAAGGACCTTGGGGGGAGAGCTACCCCTACCCTCATCCACTCACCTTCCAGCCAGTGGCGCTAAAGGTCTTGCCGGCGCTGCCAATGGTCAGAGTCCGTTCCCACATGCCGGGGAGGCTGACTGCCCAAAGCCAAAGAAAGCAACTGCTGAGATGAGGGTGATGGGCAGCGGACGGGTGGTGGCCTGGGTCCCAGTGGCTCTCAACACTCTGGATGCCTCTACATACTAGGCAATTCTCAGGATTTTTTTTTTGAGTCAGGGACTCACTCTGTGGCCCAGGCTGGAGTGCAGTGGCATGATCACGGCTCACCACATCCTCAACCTCCTGGGCTCAGGCAATCCTCCCTTCTTAGTCTCCTAGAGTAGCTGGGACTACAGGCATGTGCCACCATGCCCAGCTAATTTTTTGTAGAAACATGGGTCTCGCCATGTTGTCCAGGCTGGTCTTGAACTCCTGGCCTCAAGCAGTCCTCCTGCCTTGGCCTCCCAAGGTGCTGGGATTACAGACTTGAGCACCTGTACCTAGCCTTCATGATTTATCTAATTCTTAGCAACCCGGAGGCAGGTGCTACTGTGACCCTCTGCATTAAAGGGAGGTCAAGGTCATAATGGCTCCAGACCCCAGGGTCTTACCACCCGGCCTGCATTGATTCTCAGATTGAGTCAAGGACCTGCCATGAACACCCAGGGGAGGGGCCCCTGGCCAGTGGGGCTCACCGATGCTGATGTGCTGGTGCCCGTCGTAGACCAGCCACTGGTAGACCTCGTCGCTGATGCACAAGACATCATGCTGCTGGCACAGGCTGGCCACCAGCTCCAGCTCCTCCCTAGAGTACACCTGCAGGGACCCAAGGAGGACACGGGCCTGCAGCCAGGACCGTCCCAAAACACACAGGCCTGCTCAGAGAGGACAAAGAATACGGCCATCGGCCAGACGTGGTGGCACATGCCTATAATCCCAGCACTTTGGGAGACTGAGGCGGGAGGATTGCTTGAGGCCAGGAGTTCAACGCCAGCCTGAGCAACATCACAAACCCCCCCCATCTCTATTGAAAAAAAAATACAGCCAGTCCTGCCACCACAGGCTGCTCTATGCCATCCCAAAGGGACCCTGAAAGAGGGTCTCGCCTGTTCTGATTTTACATATGAGGAAACACTACAAGAGGTGAAGTCACTGTCATGAGGTTATGGGTGACCTCCCACACCACCTCAGCCCTCATGCCCTTCCTGGGGATTCCTGCCCTGCCCCTGGCATCTCTGGACCTTGGTTCTGAGCCCTTAGCATGTGCAACTCTCCCACTTCACAGAGAAGGAACGGAGGCCCCTGGGCAGCCAGTCAATAGCTGCGTGGGAGATGCAACCCGGGTGGAGGCTTCTTGGGTACCTTCCCCAGGGGGTTGTTGGGTGTGTTCAGAACAAGGGCTTTGGTGCGAGGTGTGAATCTGCTGGCCAGCTCTGCGGGGTCCAGCTTCCAGTTGCTGCTGGAGTCCAGTTCCCCATCCGGGACGGGACCCTACAAGAGCAGGTGTCAGGAGGTAGGGTGGTGGCAATAACTACCCACACAACACACGGCTCTTCCTCTGGGCATCTGTCCCACCTTCTCTCCCCGGAATGGGGACACACACCTGCCCTCTGCCTTCCCTGCTCAGAGGAATTGGCCTCTTTCCCTTCCACCCTCCTTCCCCACCTCCCGGGTCCAGCTCGGCCCATCCATACCACACGCGGCATCCTCACCGGCTTCAGGGACACAAACACGGGGCGACCCCCCGCCATCAGTGTCATGGGCTCGTAACAGTCAAAAAACGGCTCGATGATGATGACCTGGGACAAGGGTTGAATTAGCTGGGCCGAGCCCTGCCCTGAGCCCCACCCCTGCCCTGAGCCCCACCCCTGCCCAGCCCAAGCCGGGCCCGCTCACCTCATCTCCCTCATCCACAAGGGCCTGGAAGGCTGTAAACAGAGCCCCATAGGCACCCACTGTCACCAGCACATTCTCGAGCGGGTCTATCTCCTGACCCAGCAGCTTCCCAAAGAAACTTGCCAGGATCTTCGTGAGAGGTGGATAACCCTGCCAGGACAGCAAGGGTCAGCGCTGGGGCTCGGCCTGGCCCTTCATTCTGCTCGGCCACATCCGAGCACTTCTAGCACTTTCCAGGGGATGCCTGGGGGCAAAGTCATCCACTGTGCCCAGTTCGCTCAACTCCTCCACTGGCATTTAGCCTGGAGGGTGTTCTGTGCCAGGTCCAGAGCTCAGGGCTGGGACATGGCCAAAAACAGAGGAATGCTTGCCTTCAGGGACCAAGCCCAGTAGAGCCCTGGGGAGACAGAAACTCCACACTTCATATACCTCTCTCTCTAGGTTCTGTTTTTTTGTTTTTTTGTGAGTCAGGGTCTCACTTTGGCACCCAGACTGGAGTGCAGTGGCACGACCACAGCCACCAAAGCCTCGACCTGCTGGGCTCACGACCACAGCCACCAAAGCCTCGACCTGCTGGGCTCAGGTGATCCTTCTGCCTCAGCCTTCCAAGTAGCTGGAACTACAGGTATACGCCACCACACCCGGCCGGTTTTTGATTTATTGTAGAGACGAGGTCTCGCCAAGTTGCCCAGCTGGTCTTGAACTCCTGGACTCAGGAATTCTCTCGCCTCGGCCTCCCAAAGTGCTGGGATGACAGGCTTGAACCACTGCGCCAAGCCTGCCTCAGCTTCTGAGCAGATGGAACTGCAGGCTCACACCCTGGTTTAACAATATCCATTTATAGTATTTTTTTTTGTTTTGAGTTGGAGTCTCACTCTGTCGCCCAGGCTCTGGAGTGCAGTGGCAGGCTCATAGCCATCCCAGCATCAACCTGCTGGGCTTAGGTGATCCTTCTGCCTTAGCCTTCCAAGTAGCTGGAACTACAGGCACGCACCACCATGCCTGATTAATTTTTTTTTTTTTTGAGTTAGAGTCTCACTCTGTCACCCAGACTGGAGTGCAGTGTCTGCTCCCGGCCACA
>NW_007097659.1:136900-143732 GCF_000164805.1 Carlito syrichta
AAGGCACAGGATTACAGGCTGAGCCACCGAGCCCGGCTTAATTTTTTTTTTTAATTGTAGAGAGTGGTCTCACCAAGTCACCCAGGCTGGTCTCAAACCCATGAGCTCAGGCAATCCTCTCACCTCAGATTATAGGCATGAGCCACTGTGCCTAGCCTGTAGTATGTTTAAATAAGTTTACAGCTTTTCATTCACTTGTTTCACTTCCAGGAACTTTTCTTAGAAAAATATACAAGTATATTTTTGAGACTCCAACTCAAAAAATAAAAAATAAAACAAATCAGAAAGTTAGCCAGGTGTGGTCCGCATGCCTGTAGTTCCAGCTACTTGGAAGGTTGAGGCGGAAGGATTACCTGAGCTCAGCAGGTCGAGGCTGTGGTGGCCGTGAGGGTGCCACTGCACTCCAGCCTAGGTGACAGAGTGAGACTCTGACTCAAAAAAAAAAAGTAAAGGAAAAAAAGAATGAGGCTGTTCTGACAGAAAAGTGTCTGTGACATTCCTTTTAGTGAAATAAACAAGTTACAGGATGCTTTTGTAGTTCATTTAGTGTGATGATTGGGTATTCGTGCACGAATGTGTGAGATGTGCTACCCTTAAACCTTTTTATGATGTTGGCACATTACCTGTCTGACAATTACGTAGCATTTTGTATAATATTAACCCATTTATGTTTAAAAATGCAACATAAATGTTTCATGCATGTATACCTCGGGTATGTACATGTGTGTGTGTACATGCTTATACAGGCATTTAAAAAAGTTCAAACAAGTTGGGTATGGTGGCTCAGGCCTGTGATCCCAGCACTTTAGGAGGTTGAGGTGAGAGGATTGCCTGAGCCCAGGGGTTTGAGACTAGCCTGGGCAAGACCTTGTCTCTATAATAAATCAAAAAGTTAGCCAGGCGTGGTTAACTTAGAAGGCTGAGGAGAAAGGATCACCTGAGCCCAGCAGGTCAAATTGCTGTAGCTGTGGTCATGCCACTGCATTCCAGCCTGGGTGACAAGAGTGAGGCCCCGACAAAAAAAGAAAAGAAAAGAAATAGTTAAAACAGAGCCGGGCTTGGTGGCTCAGCCTGTAATCTCATGCCTTTGGGAGGCTGAGGTGAGTGGACTGCCTGAGCCCACGGGTTTGAGACCTGTCTGGGCAACTTGGCAAGACCTCATCTCTACAATAAATCAAAATGAGCCGGGCATGGTAGCATGCGCCTGTAGTTCCAGCTACCTGGACAGCTGAGGTGGAAGGATCGCTGGAGCCCAGCAGGTCGAGGCTGCGGTGGCTGGGAGCGGCCACTGTACTCCAGTCTGGGTGACAGAGTGAGACTCCAACTCAAAAAAAAAAATAGTTAAAACAGGCCAATATAGTGGCTCACACTTGTAGTCCCAATACTCTTCAAAGTAGTAAGCCGCTGGCCACGGTTATCTCTGGATGGGGGACTGGAGAGAACTTCCCTCCAGGCCCTATGAGACATACCAAAGTTTCAGAACCATGGTTCTAACCCAAAAGTTGGCAAACATTGGCTGTGTGGCCCTCTACAGAAAAACTTTGGGTTAAGATTATAATCCATCAGCAGCTCGTTTTTCAGGATGATTCTTCTCCTCCTCCTTTTTTTTTTGAGTTGGGGTCTCACTCTGTCACCCAGGCTGGAGTGCAGTGGCACAATCACACCTCACCACAGCCTCGACCTCCTGGGCTCAGGCGATCCTCCCTCCTCAGCCTCCCAAGTAGCTGGGATTACAAGCATATGCCACCACACTTGGCTAATTTTTTGACTTTTTTGTAGAGACAGGGTCTCACTATGTTACCCAGACTGGTCTGGAACCCCTAGGCTCAAGCAATCCTCCTGCCTTGGCCTCCCAGAGTGCTGGGATTAAAGGAATGAGCTACCATGCCTAGCCATTACTGGTTTCTAGTCTGCCTTCCCACTAGATCATGAGGCACAGGGCATGGGGCAGAGGACACACTTAGTAAACACCACCCTCTGGCCAACCAAATTTCCGGGCTCTGCCTCATGAACCCTGACACCTGTGTGGGCCTGAGATCCCACCCCCTTCCTCCCCCAGGGCCTCCAGGGATGGATAGGGAGACTCACAAAGGCCTTGGTGTACTGGTTAAGCATGAAGTTCTCGCTGACAGCGTGCTGGAAGGCTTCCATGGCAAAGCTTGGGGGTGAGAAGTCGGGAAAGCCCTGGCCCAAGTTCACGACGTCATGTTCACTGGCCAGTTTGACATACTCCACCCTGGGTGACAAATGGAGAGTTGGCACCAGCCCAATCTTCCATCCTGATCTTGGACTTCTGTCTTTTATCAGTGCAGAGTGAATATGTGCAAGCCTTGTTCTAGAAAAAGTAGACAACTGGCCAGGCATGGTGGCTCATGCCTATCATCCCAGCACTTCAGGAGGCCGATGTGGGAGGATCGCTTGAGCCCAGGGGTTTGAGACCAGCCTGGGCAACATAGCAAGGCCTCGCCTTTAAAAAAAATTAGCCAGGCATGGTGGTGCACGCCTATAGTCCCAGCTACTTGGGAGGCTAAGGAGGGAAGATCGCCTGAGTCCTGGAGGTTGAGGCTGTGATGAGCCATGATTGTGCCACTGCACTCCAGTCTGGGCAACAGAGTGAGACCTTGACTCAGAAAGAAAAATAAAAAGTGGACAATCAGCTTCTGCCCTGGCTTGAAGATCTGTGTGAGGGTCATAGTGTGATTAAGTGGGCCAGACACAGTGTCAATTGCATGGATCAGCACAGGGGCTTTCAAACTTCTTCCACCACCACCCATAGTAAGGAATGGTGTGCGTGTGTGTGTGTGTGTGTGTGTGTGTGTGTGTGTGTGTGTGTGTTGGAGTCTCAAAACATGAGACATGTTTTGGCACATGGCACGATCGTTGCTTACCGCAGCCTAGACCTCTTGGGTTCAGGTGATCCTCCAGCCTCAGCCTCCTGAGTAGCTGGGACTGCAGGCATGGGCCACTACACCTGCCTAATTTTTAATTTTTTTTGTAGAGTTGAGGTCTCGTTATATTGCTCAAGCTGTTCTCAAACTCCCGGGCTCAAGTGATCCTCCCGCCTTGGCCTCCCTAAGTGCTGGGATTACAGCCATAAGCCACAAATTTGTGCCTGGCCTACAAATTAATCAAACCTAAGGAAGAGGTTGTGGGAACCACAATTTATAGGCAGTTGATCAGAAAAACAGCCCACACCCTGTGCTGGCGACTGGCATTGGAAGCTGGGGAGGTCTTGAAAGACTGAACCCTCAGCCTGTGGGATCTGATGCTGTCCCTAGGTAGACAGTGTCAGAGTTGAATGCAGTGAGAAGACACCCTAGTGGCCATCAGAGAATCACCTGCAGAATTGCTTGCTTGGTGTGTGACCTACACATCGGGGTCACAGAATGTTCTGTGCTGTGAATCTGAGAAACTGAGTTTATTTTTTCCTAAATCCTTACAGAGCTGGACTTTACCTTATCTGCAAAATAAGATCATATGGCTTTCTAGTCCATTCACAAGAGGACAAAGGGTAACAGCCTGAGGACCAGGACCCTGGAGGACCAATATAGAGGGCAGACTTTGTGAGTCTTTGGACAAGGCTTTCCCTGTTCCAAACAGCATGGAATATCTAAAGAGAAGAGGTGCAAAATCTTTGCAAAACACAAAATGAGCCACGTACAGTGACTCACGTCTATAATCTCAACACTGGGAGACAGAGGCAAGAGGATTTCCTGAGCCCAGGGGTTCCAGACCAGCCTGGACAACATCGCCAGACCTCATCTCTACAAAAAATAAAAAAATTAGCACTGGGCGTGGTAGCTCACACCTGTAATCCCAGCACTTTGGGAGGCTCAGATGAGAGGATTTCCTGAACCCAGAGGCTCAAGACCAGCCTGGGCAACTTGGCAAGACCTTGTCTCTACAATAAATAATTAAAAAAATTAGCCGAGTGTGGTGATGCATGGCTGCAGTCCCAACTACTTGGGAGGCTGAGATGGAAGGATCAGCTGAGCCCAGAAGATTGAGGCTGCAGTGGCCATGAACTTGCCACTGAACTCCAGCCTGGGTGACAGAGTGAGATTCTGACTCAAAAAAAAAAAAAAAAAAAGTAATTCCTGGATTGCTGTTAGCTTGGCACCTGGATACATGGATATTGCTAGTAGACAGCATTGCCTCTCCCTCTCCCCAAGGCCCTTCAGGGAGGCATAATTATCCCCATTTTGCAGCTGGGGAGCTCATGCTCTGAGCTGGTATGTCACCTGCTCTAGCGCCATAGCCAAGCAACCTAGAGCTGAGAGTCGAACCCAAGCCCACTGCCTGGGGTCTTGCCTCTCCGGGGCTGTGGCTATACCATGACCCTGCTGGGTAACATGGAATTACTGCAAACCCAGGGACGGCCAACCTGCCCGAAGGGACACACACACACCTCCCAGCCCTGCTGGCTCACCAGGGGTTGTGGTCGATCCCGTCCAGCCTTCGGGCCTGCAGTCGTTTGGCCATGGCGAGCTGGGGACAGCAAGCGGACAGCGAGCAGAGGGTCAGAGTTGGAATCCGTCTAGCCGCCTGCCCGGGAGAGCCAGTTGCTGTCGGATCACATAGCCCCACCCATCCACTCCTAGGGAGGAGGCGGGGAGCCCAGGAAGCAGGGCAGGCTCCACCCGCCATCCAAGCCCGTTTCCCCCAAGATCCCACCCCTGGCTCCCCCTCCCTGAGCCTCGACCTCCCCAATCTTCAGGGGCCACCTGGCGCCTCCCAACCCTGGTGCAATGTGTCCCCAGACAGAGCCCTGCCTTAGCCATGTTTAAGTTTGACCCAGAAAGCGCTGGAGGCTGAGGAGGAAGAGCAGGAGAGGGGGGTGGGGGAGAGAAGTTAATGGCCTCTGCTAACAAAGGTCGTGCTAAGTCTTCCGTGTAGTTCTCAGAGGGATCTGGTTGGCCCCATCTTTTTATTTTTTAATTTTTTTTGAGTCTGGCATTTCACTCTGTTGTCTAGGCTGGAGTGCAGTGGCACGATCATGGCTCACCACAACCTCAGCCACCTGGGCTCGAGTGACTCATCCTCCAGCCTCAGTTGCCCAAGTAGCTGGAATGACAGGCACACGCCACCACACTGGATAATTTTTAAATTTTTTGTAGAGCAGAGGTCATGCTATGTTGCTCAGGTTGGTCTCGAACTCCTGGGCTCAAGCAAGCCTCCTGCCTCGGCTTCTCAAAGTGCTGTGATTGCAGGCGTGAGCCACCGTGCCCAGTCGCAGGCCCTCAAGAGTCTCGCTCAGTCCCACAGCACCCCCACCTCGAGGTGCTGGGATAGTTCGCATCTAACAGATGAGGACACTGAGGCTCAGAGAGGCTCAAGGACTGCCCAGGGTCAGAGGAGAAGCTGGCCAGGACCCAGGTCAGGGTGGTTGCCAGTCTCCTGCCATGGGAGGGGTCCCCCAGGGGGGCTCTGCGTGAAACCTAGGTTCTTCCATAGCCCAGGAGTCCTGCTGATGTGAGGGGATGGCAGAGCCCAGCAGGGGGCCTGGCGCCCAAGGGAGCGCGCCAGCCCTCACTGCCGGTCCCTTCACTGAGTCCCTGACACGTCACCAGGCCTAGCACTCAGCACAGATCAAAATACGAGAGGACCCCCGCAAAACCCGTAACTTATTCATGGAAAAACGTGTATTTATTCTTCCATGTTTGAGCTTCAGTCACCTTCAAAGTACCCTCTGATGGATGCAATGCACCTCTTGAGAGGCTTTTTCCCCCGCTCAAAAGAGTTTTTGAACTCATCCATTTTGATGCCCTTTTGTGCTTCTGCCTTTTTTTGGTCTCACCTCTTCCACATTGGCAAAATATTTCTCTTTGAAGACTTTTTTTTTCCTTCAAGGAAACAACAAAGGGTCATTCGGGGCGAGATCGGGTGAATAGGGACAGTGAGGCATGGGGGTCTGGCCGTTTTTGGTCAAAAATTGCTGAACACTGCGCGGCGTGGGCAGGTTGTTTGTGTAAATCACCCGTCATAGCCGGGCTCGGTGGCTCAGCCTGTCATCCCGCGCCTTTGGGAGGCTGAGGTGAGTGGATTGCCTGAGCCCGTGGGTTCGAGACCCGCCTGGGCAGGTGAGACCCGATCTCTATAATAAATCAAAAAATCAGCCGGGCGTGGTAGCGCGCGCCTGTAATTCCGGCTACTTGGAAGGCTGAGGTGGAAGGATCGCCGGAGCCCGGCAGGTCGAGGTTGCGGTGGCTGGGAGCGGCCACTGCACTCCAGTCTGGGCGACAGAGTGAGACTCTGACTCAAAAAAAAAAAAGTGTGTTTTTTGGGGGGTTCCCCTCATAGTTTAAAATGAGGGTGAGCCAGGCACAGTGGCTCACACCTATAGTCTCAGCTGCTCAGGAGGCTGAGGTGAGAGGATTGCTTGAGCCCAGGAGTTTGAGGCCAATCTGGGTAGCATATTGAGACCCTGTTGCTATTAAAAAAAAGCGAAGATGAGTCAGCGGGGGTGGGGGAATATGGGGAATAGAAGTTGTAGTGGGCCAGGCTTAGTGGCTCAGGCTGTCATCCCAGCATTTTGGGAGGCTGAGGTGAGTGGACTGCCTGAGCCCGCGGGTTCGAGACCAGACCGGTCAACTTGGGAGGACCTCATCTCTACAATTAAAAAAAAAAAGAAAAATTAGCTGGGCATGGTAGCGTGTGCCTGTAGTTCTGGCTACTTGGAAGGCTGAGGTGGAAGGATCGCTGAAGCCAGCAGGTCAAGGTTGTGGTGGCCGTGAGCGTGCCACTGTATTCCAGTCTGGGTGACAGAGTAAGACTCCAACTCAAAAAAAAAAAGTTGTAGTGAAGGGGAGCTGGGGGTTAGGAAGGGGGCTAC
>NW_007097659.1:143752-144149 GCF_000164805.1 Carlito syrichta
TTGTAGAGATGAGGTCTCGCCAAGTTGCCCAGGCGGGTCTCGAGCCCGCGGGCTCAGGCAGTTCACTCACTTCAGTCTCCCAAAGCGCAGGATTACAGGCTGAGCCACCGAGCCCGGCCTATTTTTTAAATTTATTGTAGCGATGAGGTCTTACCAAGTTGCCCAGGCTAGTCTCCAACCCGTGGGCTCAGGCAATCCTCTCACCTCAGCCTCCCAAAGTGCTGGGATTATAGGCGTGAGCCACTGTGCTTGGCTTCCCATTTAATTCTTGGGACCCTGTCATGTAGCAATTGACCATAAATGTGAGTTTATTTAGCCAGTCAATTTTATTGTATTTATTGATACAACTATCTTTTTTTTTTTTTTGAGTTGGAGTCTCACTCGGTCGCCCAGACTG
>NW_007097659.1:144169-145708 GCF_000164805.1 Carlito syrichta
GCAAGACCTCATCTCTACAATAAATCAAAAAATTAGCCGGGCGTGGTAGCGCGTGCCTGTAGTTCCGGCTACTTGGAAGGCTGAGGCGGAAGGATCGCCGGAACACAGCAGGTCGAGGCTGCGGTGGCCGGGAGCGGCCACTGCACTCCAGTTTGGGCAACAGAGTGAGACTCCAACTCAAAAAAAAAAAAAAGAGGAAGATAAAAATAATTGGGGGACGCAGAAACATGGGGTGCTCCATGAAGTGGACCTTCCAGTATATCACATGGTGCTTGAATTAATGAGGAGACAGTGCCTATTCTTGTGCTTATGCACAATGCATTCATCCAGTTAGCATCTACTGAGCACCTACTGTATCCTGGGTGCAGGGTTGAGCACCGGAAATTGTGGGGGAGGCAGCAGTGCCCCAGCAGCACTCAAGCAGACTACTCAGATGCACAGCCGCTCGTTCCAGGCTAGAGAGGGGCCCGCATCCAGGCTGCAGCCAAAGAGGGTTCCCCGAAAGAGGAGGCTCAGGCACAGCTTCTAAGCCAGGACCAAGCCAGATCACAGGAGCTCCAGGCCATGCAGGTGGCAGAGTGGGGGGGCAGTTAGAGCACTTACAGTCTGGTGCAAGCACCGGGTGAGCGAGGCTCCAGCCTTCCTCCCCCGGAGGGGCTCTGACAGGCACATACAGACGGTTGCCGTATTCTTGAACATGCCTCCCAGAGCCACAGGGCACTGCAGACTCCTCAAGGGGCAGAGGAGAAGGGAGGAGAGAGCTCTGGCCAGGGAACGCCTCCGAGCTCAGGACTGGGGTCCCACACACACAGTTCTAGCAATGACAACAATAACAACAGTGCGGTCACTGTGTGCCAGGCACAGCACCAAGAGCTTTGTTGTGTGACTATCCCAGGCAGGCCTCACAATAACTCTGTCACACACAAACACACACCCCAGCCACCCGAGAGACCCCTTCCAAGTGCAAATCACTTCTAATGAAAAGATGACCCACGTGAGGATCACTGGTACTCCCTAACCCCAAAGAGAGAGTCAACCAAACATCATGTTCTTTTTAAAATTTTTTAAAATTTTGAGTCACCTGCTGGGCTCAGGCGACCTCCTACCTCAGCCTCCTGAGTAGCTGGGACTACAGGCACGTGTCATCACACATCCGGCTGTTTTTTGGGGGTTGGAGTCTCCCTCTGTCACCCAGGCTGGAGTGCAGTGGCATGCTGATGGCCCCCACAGCCTCAACGTGCTGGGCTCTGGTAATCCTTCTGCCTCAGTCTTCCAAGTAGCTGGAACTACAGGTGTGTGCTATCACATCCAGCTTATTTTTTTTTTTTTTGAGTTGGAGTCTCACTCTGTTGCCCAGACTGGAGTGTAGTGGCACACTCCTGGCCACCGCAGCCTCTACCTGCTGGGCTCCGCGATCCTTCCGCTTCAGTCTTCCAAGTAGCTGGAACTACAAGTGCACGCTACCACGCCGGGCTAATTTTTTTTTTTTTTTTTTGAGTTGGAGTCTCACTCTGTCGCCCAGACTAGAGTGCAGTGGGC
>NW_007097659.1:145728-148524 GCF_000164805.1 Carlito syrichta
AAAACATCTCTCACAGCAGTGTCAGTGGGGTCACCAGTGATGATGTTTGCAGTAGTCCAGTGTCGTCTGTCATTAACCATGCGGATTCTGGAGATGCCAGACTAGTGAGTTAATTGGAGATATGATAGGATCCTTGACCCTGTATTCTTAAGTTTTTGAGGATGGTGTTAATTTTTTATATATATAATTTGCTGGTGAAGGTTTTAATGTTTTGATTTATTATACTGTCTTGGGCAAGTGTTGTAGATATAGAGTTCAGTTTTCATTTGCTATTTCTTACCTCATAGATGAGGGTAAGGTCTAGACCTGAATGAGGCTCATGTTCTGGAGTTCATATGAAGTTTCATAAGCAAAGTATGAAGTTATGAGGTAACTGTTCTTACCTCATAAACCAACACCACTGTAAGTCTTCTCCCAATTTCTAAGTAGATACATCCAAAGTACTGAGAAAGTGGAAACATAACCCGAGGGAGAAAGGTTCATGCAATCAGTGGACTCAGTGTGACAGAAATGTCAGGGATGGATTCATCAGTTTACTGACCCCTCTTTCTTTCTTTTTTTTTTTGAGTTGGAGTCTCACTCGGTCGTCCAGACTGGAGTGCAGTGGCCACTTCCAGCCACCACAGCCTTGCCTGCTGACCTCCGGTGATCCTTCTGCCTCAGCCTTTCGAGTAGCCAGAATTACAGGCATGCGCTACCACGCCCAGCTGATTTTTTTACTTATTGTAGAGATGAGGTCTTGCTGCCCAGGCGCGTCTCGAACCCGCGGGCTCAGGCAATCCACTCACCTCAGCCTCCCAAAGGTGCGGGATTACAGGCTGAGCCACTGAGCCTGGCGATACAACTATCTTTAAGTCAGTGCCACACTTTTCTTGTTCCGATACCTTTGTAGTAAGGCTTGAAATTGTGCTGTGTGATTCCTTCAACTTCAGTCTCTAATGCTCCAGCCTTTTTTTTTTCTTATGATTTATATATTGACAAAACAGGTTCACTTGTAGAGTTTCCAACAACTTGAACTTGTTGATTACTTCTCCATGGTATCTTTTTTTTTTTTTTTGAGTTGGAGTCTCACTCCATCACCCAGGCTGGAGTGCAGTGGCATACTCACGGTCACCCCAGCATAGACCTGCTGGACTCTGGTGATCCTTCCACCTCAGTTTTCCAAGGAGCCAGAACTAAAGGCGAGCGCTACCATGCACAGATAATTTTTTGATTTATTGTAGAGATGAGATCTGGTCAAGTTGCCCAGGCTGTTCTCGGACTGGCCCAGGCTGTTCTCGGACTGGCTCAGGTAATCCCCTAAGCTCGGTCTCTCAAAGTCCTGGGATGACAGCCTGAGCCACTGAGCCCGGCCCAGGGTATCTTTTAACATGTTCGTCTATTCCTGTATGTTAGTTATTCAATGGCATGATCTGACGTAGGTCCACTTTTTTTTGCAGGCGGGAGGGTCAAGGTCTCACTCTGACACTCAGGCTGGAGTGCAGTGATCATGGCTCACTGCAGCCTCAACCTCCTGGGATCAAGTGATCCCCCTGCCTCAGTCTCTCCAGTAGCTGGAACTACAGATGCACGCCACTACAACTGGCTAATTTTTCTATTTTTTGTAGCAATGAGGTTTCCCTATGTTGCCCAGGCTGATCTCGAACCCCTGGGCGCAAGCAACCCTCCCATCTTGGCCTCCCAAAGTGCTGGGATTACAGGCGTGAGCCACTGCGCCCAGCAGGTCTACTTTTACAGCCGGAATACTTTGCAGGTGCTGTGTGTGTTTCCAAAGTCAGAACATGATGCTTGTGCCAGGCACAGTGGCTCACACTTGAGCCCAGGAAGTTGAGGTGGCAGTGCACTATGATCTCACCACTGCCATGTAACCTGAACAGCAGGGCGAGACCCTGTCTCTAAAAAACAAAAAATAGAATAAAATAATCCAAAATGTTCTAGATGGAGGAGATTGGAAGGTAGAAAAGACAGAGATGAAGTGAGATAGGCCATGAATTGAGGCTTAGTGGATTCATTACAGCTGACTCTCTACTTTTGTAAATGTTTGAAATGTTCCCTACCAGTGAGGTGGAAACCCTGGGCCTCTGATGATCAAGGAACCATCATTTGCCTGTGGATTTAGTTCATTAGTTTATGAGAGAGATGTGAGGGGCAGAGGAGAGATATTTGGATCGCGCGCGCGCGCGCGCGCGTGTGTGAAACACTCCCCATCACCACACCTAAATACTAACTCAAAATGGATCAAGGACTTAAGTGTAAAACCTTAAACTATAAGAATCTTAGAAAAAAACGTAGTGAACACTATCGTGGACATCAGCCTAGGTAATGAATTCATGGTCAAGTCCTCAAAAGCAAATGGAGTGAAAACTAAAATTGACAGGACTTTATCAAAACGTTCTTGCACAGCAAAAGAGATGATCAAGAGAGTACAAAGACAACCCACAGAACGGGAAAAAATATTTGCAACCCATGCATCTGACAAAGGCCTATCATTTAGACTCTATGAGGAACTAAAATGAATTAACAGGAAAAAAAAGCCCCACTTAAAAATGAGCAAAGGACATGAAAAGATACTTCTTAAATGAAGACATGAAAGCAGCCAAGAAACATTAAAAAATACTCAACATTGCTAATCATCAGAGAAATGCAAATAAAAGCCATGAGATACCATCTCACATCAATCAAGATAGCAATATTAAAAAGTCAAAAACAACAGGCATTGGCAAGTTGTGAAGATAAGAGATACTTGAACAGTGTTGGTGGGATGTGAACCAGTTCAACCTCTTTGGAAAGGAGTTT
>NW_007097659.1:148544-152344 GCF_000164805.1 Carlito syrichta
GTGTGTGTGTGTGTGTGTGTGTGTGTGTGTGTGTGTGTGTGTGTGTTTTGAGTTGGATTCTCACTGTCACCACCCAGCCTAGAGTGTGGTGGCACGATCACAGCTAACGGCAACCCAGCCTTGAGCTCCTGGGCTCCATGATTCTCCTGCCTCAGCCTCCCAAATAGATAGGACTACAGGTGCACACAGCCATACCTGGATAATTTTTAGATTTTTTTTCTTTTTGTAAATACAGGGTCTCACTCTGTTCACAGGTTGGTCTTGAACTCCTAGGTCAAGCGATCTCCCAAAGTGCTAGGATTAGAGAGTAGAGGGATCATAGCTCACTGCAGTCTTGAACTCTTGGACTCAAACAATCTTCCTGCTTTGGCATCCTGAGCAGCTGGGACTGCAGCCATGACTCAAAAAAGTAAAAGCAAAACAAAACTGGAGTCAGTCCACTGTAACTCTGCCACTGCTTTATCAACTGAGTTTATGTGATATTTTAATTAATTAATTAATTAATTAATTAATTATTTTGAGTTGGAGTCTCACTCTGTTGCCCAGACTGGAGTGCAGTGACCATTTCCGGCCACCGCAGCCTCGACCTGCTGGGCTCCGGCGATCCTCCACTCTCCTTGCTCATCTGTGAGAATCAACTCCTCATTCACTCAAATGTGATCATGAGATTGCTGAGATTCAGTCCTCTCTTTAGGCTTCACTTCCTTTTTTTTTTTGAGTCGACGTCTCACTCTGTCACCCAGGCTGGAGAGCAGTAGCATGCTCATGACCACCACAGCCTTGACCTGCTGGGCTCAGGCAATCCTCCTGCCTTAGCCTTCCAAGTAGTTGGAACCACAGGTGTGTGCCACCACACCTGGCTAATTTTTTTTATTTATTGTAGAGACGAGGTCTTGTCAAGGCTGGTCTGGAACCCCTGGGCTCAGGTAATCCTCTCACCTCTACTTCCTAAAGTGCTGGGAACAGGGGTGAGCCACGATGCCTGGCTCGAATGTATTTCTGAAATAATGAGACTTGAAAGTTGAAATTCCTCCTTGATCCATGGGCTGCAGGATGGATGCTATGTTTGCAGGCATGAAAACAACATTCACGTCCTTGTTCATCTCCATCAGGCTCTTGGGTGACCAGGTGCATTGTCAGTGAGCAGCAATGTTTTGAAAGGAATCTTTTTTTCTGCGCAGTAGATCTCAACAGTGGGCTTAAAATATTCAGTCAACCATGCCGAAAACAGACTTGCTGTCACCCAGGCTTTGTTGTTCCACAGAGAGAGTATAAGCAGAGTAGGAAGGGAAATGAGTGCTGGCTTCAACTTGAAGTCATCAGCTAAGCCAGGGCTTAGGAGGCTGAGGCAGGAGTACCACTTGAGCCCAGGAGTTTGAGGCTGCAATGAGCCATGATCGCACCACTGCACTGCAGCCTGAGTGAGAGAGCAAGACCCTGACTTAAAAAAAAAAAAACCTGGGCCCAGTGGGTCATGTGTGCAATTTCAGTGTTTTAAGAGGTTGAAGCAGGAAGGTTGCTTGAGGCCAGGAGTTGAAGACCAGCCTGAGCAACATAGCAAGTCCTTGTCTCTACAAAAAAAATTTCTATTATTATTATTTTGAGTTGGAGCCTCACTGTTACACAGGCTGGAGTGCAGTGGCTCAATCACAGCTCACTGCAGCCTTGACCTCCTGAGCTCAGGGGATCCTTCGATCTCAGCCTCTTGAGTAGCACCACCATGCCTTGCTAATCTTTTGATTTCTGTAGAGGCAAGTTCTCGCTATGTTGTCCAGGCTGGTCTCAAACTCCTGGGTTCAGCCTCCCAAAGTGCTGGGATTATAGGCATGAACCACCATGCCCAGCCCCAAACATTTTTTTTAGAATTAAAAAAAAAAAAAGTCAGGTGTGGTGGCACTGTAGGGCAACACACTCAGTGACAACATGAGCACTCCCTGGATATGGCCCCAAGCAGGGGGTTGGAGCCTGAGGAGGGGCCCTGGGGTTAACAGTGCTCAGGCTTTGGCCTGGGTACACAGGTCATGCTGAGGCTATGGGGGAAGTGTCCCATGCCTGCTGACCACATCTTGCAGCTACGCACAGTGAATGTCCTCATGCATCCTTCCTCGAGGCAGTTGGTCTCCCAGACTTGTTCAGACCAAATCAGGAATGTCTGGGTCAATGCTTAGAACCTATGGTTACCTTTATTTCATTATAACACAAAAAAAATCCCACTCCTATAGTGTAAGTTAATATCACCTCTGTGGAAAGCTGTGTGGAGATTTCTCAAAGAACTAAAAGCAGCTCTCCCATTTGATCCAGCAATCCCGCTACGAGGTGTTTACCCTAAGGAACAGAGGTCGTTATATAACAAAGATACCTACACCCACATGTTTACCGCAGCACAATTCACAATTGCAAAGATGTGGAATCGACCTAAAGGCCCATCAACCAATCAGTGAATAATGAAAATGTGGTATATATACACCACGGAATACCACGCAGCCATAAAAAAGAACGAAATCATGTCCTCTGCAGCAGCATGGATGGAACTGGAGCTCATCCTCCCAAGCCAACTGACTCAGAAACAGAAAACCAAACACCGCACATTCTTACTTCTATGTGAGAGCTAAATGGTCACAAAGATGGAAACAATAGACATTGAGGATACCAGTAAGGGGGAAAGGGTAGGGGATTAGGGTTCAGAAACTACCTACAGGACACAGAGTCCACTGTCTGGGGAATGGACCATCTGAAACCCAATCCCCACCACTACACCATACAATATGCCCATGTAACGAATACACGTGTACCCCCTAAATCTAAAATTAAAAAAATAAGAAATCCCACCCCTAGAGGGAAATCACAGCCATTCTGTGTACATGCGAGTCTGTGTAAGTGCCTTTTCACACTGGGCCTGAGCATTGGAAACCCATCCTTCCCGCGCCAGATTCCACCCTCCGCCCTATGTCAAATGCATAGGCCTTCTACAGTCGGGAGCAGATTTCTCCTGTCCGGCGACTGCTCCCGGGCTTCCTTTCCTGTATGTAAATTCCTGAATAAAGCCCAGGTCTCACCCGATGCCTCCGGGTCATTTCTTCGGCCCCTTGGACACTGTACCCTCCCTTTGGGGATCCAGCAGTACATGCAGTGAACCTGCCAGGAGGCTGAAAAACTTGGTAAGCACCAAGGTGACGAGCTTGGGAAAGGGAGCATCTGCCAGGGATATCCCTGGCTGGCCATGCACATCTATGTGGAACCTGATAGTCAATCTCCTTGATGGATAGGGCCCTGCGTGAGCACAGGGACACCCCAGAAATGCCAAAGGGTCTGGAAGAATTGTTACAGAGAGTGGATCCAACTAAAGGGAAGTCAGATGCCCGGGCCGCAGTCGTCTGGCCACTGGAGACTGTTCCCAGCGACCCCCGAGGCTGAGCTGGAAGCCCAGGCAAGAATGTGGCAGTTGTAGGATGAGCTGCAGCAAGAGAGATGACACACTAGCCCAGGCAGGAACAGCCGAGACACCAAAAGCCGCCAACGGGAACAGGATGACAAGACGGAGACCCTGGCCTGCTGGGCAGCCCCTCTGAAGGGTCACCAGCTGCCACATCAGCGGGTCTCATGAATAAGACACCTGGGAGCCCAAATCTTGGGGCCCTGTAGAAAGTTCTAGGGAGAAGGAAGAGGGCTGGGACAAGCCCATAGAGGTCCCTGTCCTCTCTGAGAGGCTCATGGTCACCACCAAGATCAAAGCAGACCAGTCACTGGGCTTGGTGGCTCAGCCTGTAATCCTGCGCCTTTGGGAGGCTGAGGTGAGTGGA
>NW_007097659.1:153063-154648 GCF_000164805.1 Carlito syrichta
AAAAAAAAAAAAAAAAAGCAAGGAGAGAGTCGGACCGCAGGCTGGCTTCTCTGCCTGTGGGACATGGGGGCGGACATCACGCTTGCTGGCATAGAAACAGCAAGCTGGCCTCTATGACACATGGCCCGCCCTGAGGCAGCGCCTCTTTGTTGCCAGTGATAAGGATCAGTTCCTCCCCATCTTGCTTGGGAGATGCAAGCAATGGCGGCCTGCAGGGGTGCCTGGTCCAGAGAAAGAGGTGTCCCCATCTCCTTTACGTTGGCACACTGCAGGAATGAAGCATGCCACCTATGCTGAACACCGCTATGGCTGATAAGAAGCTCCTTCCTGCAGGCATGAAAGACGCCGCCCTCCAGTCGACACCCAACCAATGACACGGCGTGCTGGCATCTATCCTGGTAGGGAAACCAGTGTCTCAGGTGGCCCGGGTGGCTGCTGACTTAGGGGAAACGATGAAAACGCAGGCGGGGAGTCTGTGCCACTGGAGTAAAAGACAAGGGGCCTTAAGGGAGAGATAGCTAAGGGGCCCGTCAAGGTAGCCCACTGTCAGATGTGTGCGACCTGGTAGTAACAGGGACGCCCGTTGAGAAAACTGACAAACAGCCCAAGGCCACTCTAGATGGACTATGGCAGAGGCTCAAACCAGAGCAGCGCTGGATCAGAGGAGCTTGGGCCCAGTCGACTGCCCCGTCTGCTGAGGGCTGGCAGGTGCCAACACTCAGACTGGGATGAGGGGCCTGGAATCCCCATGAAAGCAATGGTGGCCAGGGACCAGCGGCCACATGTAGAGCTGACTATACAGTGGTCACCTAAGAACAGACAGACTGTACTCGCCTGAGTGGACACCGGAGCTGAGTGCATCCTTATCGATGGTTCGTCGGATCTAAGGACCTATAAAGGCTACGGGGCAGTGGCTGTGAAGGTCAGACAGGTTGAGCTGGTGTTGCAAGTGGGGCTGGTGTTGCAAGTGTGCACAGGCTCCATCCCAGAATCCATCCTGGGAACGGACATTTTATCAGGCTTGACTCTTCCAATGACCGCGGGGGAGTTCTAATCGAGAGCCAGAGTGGTAAAGCAAGCGGCTAGCAGAAATGAAAAAGAGGTGCCAGTACGCTTATCTACCCCAAAACAGACAGTGGCGTTAAAGCAATACCGCCTTTAGGGAAAGCAGGATGAGATCGGGGACCGTCAGAGAGCGAGCGCCAGTGGGCATCATAAGACTGGTATGCAGGTGTGGTGGCTCACGCCTGTAATCCCAGCACTTTGTGAGGCTGAGGCGAGAGGACTGCCTGAGCCCAGGAGTTTAAGACCAGCCTGGGGAACATAGCGTGACCTCATCTCCACAAAAATAAAAACAAAATATAGAGCAGTGTTTATTTATTTTTTATTTATTGTAGAGATGAGGTCTCCCCAAGTTTCCCAGGCTGGTCTCGAACCCACAGGCTCAGGCAATCCTCTCACCTTGGTCTCCCAAAGTGCTGGGATTATACGTGTGAGCTACCGTACCTGGCCAAGCAGTGTTTTTTTTTTTTTTGGAGTTGGAGTCTCACTCTGTCGCCCAGACTGGAGTGTAGTGGCCACTCCC
>NW_007097659.1:155181-156089 GCF_000164805.1 Carlito syrichta
GCAGGAGTGGCCACTGCACTCCAGTCTGGGCAGCAGAGTGAGACTCCAACTCAAAAAAAAATTAAATTAAATTAAATTAAAAAAAATTAAGGCCGGGCTCGGTGGCCCAGCCTATAATCCCCGCACTTTGGGAGGCCGAGGCAAGTGAATTTCCTGAGCCAGCGGTTCAAGATCAGCCCGGGCAACTTGGCAAGACCTCGTCTCTGCAAAAAATTAAAAAATTAGCTGGACATGGTGGCGCATGCCTGTGGTTCCAGCTCCTTGGAAGGCTGAGGCGGAAGGATCACCTGAGCCCAGCAGGTCGAGGTTGCAGTGGCTGTGAGTGTGCCGCTGCACTTCAGCCTGGGCAACAGAGTGAGACCTCAACTAAAAATAAATAAGTAAAGCCCCAACCTGGGATTCCTGGTAACTTGCTATCATCCTTGCCACAGGACCCACCCACCGGGGAGCACATCATTACATGGTCTTGGAAAATCAGCCGCCATTGGTTTGGGGTTTCCACTCCAAGGGCTTAGAACAGGATATACAGGTTACACCTGTTTTGCATCCTACTCCTCACCTCCTGCATCTAAGATCATGAACCCAGGTCCCCCTCTGTGAAGAACAATCATATTGTCCTTGTGGAACAATCTAACACCCCCACTTGGCATTGTAAACTAGGAACTAGGCCCATACCAGGAGTAGTACCTTCCCATAATGACAGTCTCCTGCATCCTGTTAGGTGGTTACGACTTGCCCTTTCCCGTTCTTGCAAACGTCTTCCCTGAATGGGCACAGATGGGGGCCTCTCTCCAGAATAAAACACATGGTGGTGGCCGGGCTCGGTGTCTCAGCCTGTAATCCCAGCACTTTGGGAGGCCGAGGTGAGTGGATTGCCTAAGCCCGTGGGTTCGAGACCCGCCTGGGCA
>NW_007097659.1:156109-162275 GCF_000164805.1 Carlito syrichta
AAACCCAAAAAACACATGGTGGGTGTGTGGGTGTGGTGAGGCACACCAGGGTGCCCCTCCCCCCCACAGGCCTCACGGCCTCTCCAACCAGCTAACCTGAGCTTGGAGCTACCTCTGTACCTGGGTCAATGCCGCAAACCCATTTCCCCTCTGTGTCAACAGTGTTCCTTCCGTGCATTTCCCACGACTAATGAGACAAGGGAGTACATCTTCTGCTTAGTATGGATCAGGTGAACACAGCCCCACGATGGGATCTGTAGTGCATGACGGTTTGGAGTGGCTAACAGCAATTCATGCAGGGGCGGGTCATGCACCCTTGTGCACTGAGAGGCACAACACTGACAGGCCTCAAGCTAACACCCGTAATGTGGGTGTCTGCCTCTCCAAGTATGTCACCAGTCCATCCAGCTGATGACATGCAGCCAAGATGGCCCAATAATTCCTTCCATGTTACTGTCACTTCCTCCCTTGAGTTGGGCCCTGTGGCACCACGTCTGGCCCTACTTGCCCTCTGACTGGACGAGAAGGTGCACCTGGGGACATCCCTACCTGCCAGGGATGTCCTACCGCCCAGACCCTCCCAACCAACTGGGTGAGTGTAAAAGTCTGGCACTGCCTTCGGAGGTGGGCACCCTGGTGGCAGGATTACAGGTTGAGCCACCAAGCCCGGCCCCCTTCCCCATTTTTGCCGCAGCAACCATAGATGTAGAGTTACAAGTAGAAGCCGGCTGCCCCTCTTCACTCACAGAAGATCATGAGAGTGGCTTTGCAAAACCGCATAGCCCTAGATATTCTGACTGCCATCAGGGTGGCACTTGTGCATTGATTAAGACAGAAGGTGGCCGGGCTCAGTGGCTCAGCCTGTAATCCTGTGCCTTTGGGAGGCCGAGGTGAGTGGATTGCCTGAGCCTGTGGGTTCGAGACCCACCTGGGCAACTTGGCGAGACCTCATCTCTACAATAAATCAAAAAATTAGGCGGGCGTGGTAGTGCGCACCTGTAGTTTCAGCTACTCGGAAGGCTAAGGCGGAAGGATTGCCGGGGCCCAGCAGGTGGAGGCTGCGGTGGCCGGGAGCGTGCCAATGCCCTCCAGCCTGGGCGACAGAGTGAGACTCCAACTCAAAAAAAAAAAAAAAAAAAAGACAGAAGGTTGTGTGTATACCCCAGGTGATGCCCATAATACAAGGGGGAATAATAAAATGGACTTAGCCGGGCTCGGTGGCTTAGCCTGTATCCTGCGCTTTGGGAGGCTGAGGTGAGTGGATTGCCTGAGCCCGCGGGTTCGAGACCCACCTGGGCAACTTGGCGAGACCTCATCTCTACAATAAATCAAAAATCAGCCAGGCGTAGTAGCGTGCGCCTGTAGTTCCAGCTACTCGGAAGGCTGAGGCGGAAGGATCGCCGGAGCCCAGCAGGTCGAGGCTGCGGTGGCCAGGAGTGGCCACTGCACTCCAGTCTGGGCGACAGAGTTAGACGCCAACTCAAAAAACAAAAACAAAAAAACAAAACAAAACAAAAATGGATTTATAAAAAATGGTGTATTAGTTCTTACTTGTCTAAACTTCAGTCACCTTCAAAGTACTCTGATGCAATCCACCTATCCAGATGCTGATTCCACTGCTCAGAACCGTTTTTGAACTCGTCCACTTTGATCCCTTTTGTTTCACCTCTTCCACATTGGCAAAACATTGCCCTTTGAGGACTTTTTCATCCAGGGAAATGAGAAAAAGTCTCTCAGAGTGAGATTGGGTGAATAGGGAGGGTGAGATATGGGGGTCATGCTGTTTTGGGTCAAAAACCGCTGGACACTCAGCATGGTGTAGGTGGGTTGTTCCTGTAGATCACCATTCATGAAATGGGCAAATGTATTGAATCTTGCAGAAAGAATCCACTGAAGCCCAATGCTAGCTGGTACATGGTTACTGATGGGTTCCTAGGACATTCACCTAGCAGGGAAGCCTGTTATACAAGGTGCCCACCCTCCAGAAGGTAATTCCAGGATTTTTTGGGTTCCCCCTCATATCACTCAGGCTACATAAGCATTACACACCCACATTTTAGCTACAGAAACCCAGTCCCAGAACACCTTCACGCATGGCTAGATGGCCTTCCCGGTCCATGAGAACCTTCAAGTGCACTAAAAAAATATGATGGCTGCTCTGCTGATTCTCCTTTTGTGTTACTATTGTGGCATTTAGCCGCAATGCGTTAGGGTTGGCAGGGCGTGGTGGTTCAGGCCTATAATCCCAGCACTTTGGGAGGCCAAGGCGAGAGAATTGTCTGAGCCTACAGATTCGAGACCATCCTGGGCAACTTGGCCAGACCTACAATAAATCTAAAATTAGCTGGCCAAGGTGACTGTACACACCTGTGGTTCTAGCGCCTGGGAAGGCTGAGGCGGAAGGATTTCCTGAGCCCAGCAGTTGGAGGCTGCGGTGAGCATGGGTGTGCCACTGCACTCCAGCCTGGGCCACAGGGTGAGACTGACTCAAAAAAAAAAAAGAATGTGAGGACCGTCCAAGGAGACACTGGGGTGGAGTGTAGGGCAACACACACCACAACACCAGCACACCTTGGATATGGCCCCAAGCAGGGGCTGGAGCCTGGGGAGGGGTGCTGGGGTGGCCAACCAGGGCTCTGGCTGAGGCCGTGGGCAGAGTGTCCTCCACGGCCTGCTGATCCCATCCTGCAGCTGTGCATAGTAAATATCCTCACACACCCTTCCTGGAGGCCCTCAGCCCCTGGGCTGGTTCAGACCAAACCACCTAGCAGGTGCTGGGTCAATGCCCAGAACCTTTGCTTACCTTTAGTTCACATTTGGTTCACTGTAATACCAAAAAGCCCAGAGCCCACCCGTAGGAGAGAATTCGCAGCCATCCAGCGTACACACGACAGGGGCATAAGCCTGTTCTCACACTGTGCCTGCGCACTGGAAACCTGCCCTGCGCCAGACCCCGTCCTCAGCCCTATATCCAGTGCGGTTGAATCCGTGGGCCTTCTACAGTCGGGAGCATATTTTTCCTGTCCAGCGGCCGCTACTGGGCCTCCTTCTCTGTACAAAGTTCCCGACCAAAGCCCATGACCCATCTGTAGTGTCCGGGTCATTTCTTCAGCATCTCAGACACTGCCTTCCCTTTTGAGGTCTTTGGGGGTCTAGCTACCTGGGGAGCTGCGCTGGGATGATCACTTGAGCCCAGGAGTTGTAGGTTGCAGTGAGCTATACACTCCAGCCTGGGTGACAGAGAAAGACCCCGTCTCTAAATATATTAATTGATTAAATTATAGATTTTTTTTTGAGTTGGGGGTCTCACTCTGTTGCCTGGGATGCAGTGCAGTGGCATGATCACAGGTCACCGCAGCTTCGACCTCCTGGGTTCAAGCAATACTCTCACCTCAGCCTTCCAAATAGCTGGGGCTACAGGCACACACCACCACACCTGGCTAATTTTTTTCAGAGATAGGGTCTCGCTATGTTGCCCAGACTTGTCTGGAACACCTGGGATTGAGCGATTCTCCTGCCTTGGTTTCCCAAAGTGCTGGGATAACAGGTGTGAGCCACCATGCCTGGCCAAGTAATTACATACAGTCACTAGTTGCATTGACCCCTAATGAGAGAGCCAGCATGTCTTCGGAAGCACTGAGGCAATGACTTATCCTCACTTGCTATGAAAGTTCTAGACGGCACCTTCTTTCAGTAGAAGGCGGTTTCATCCAAACCGAAAACATGCTGTTTAGTGCGGTCACCTTCCTCTGTGACGTTTGCTAGAGAGCTTCTGGATAACTGGTTGCAGCTTTACCGTCAGCACTTGTTGCTTTACCTTGCTTTTTCTTTCTTTCTTTCTTTTTTTTTTTTTGAGTTGGAGTCTCACTCTGCTGCTCAGACTGGAGTGCAGTGGCCACTCCCGGTCACTGCAGCCTTGACCTGCTGGGCTCCGGTGATCCTTCGGCCTCAGCCTTCCAAGTAGCTGAAACTACAGGCGTGCACTATGATGCCTGGCTAATTTTTTTTTTTTTTAGAGTTGGAGTCTCACTCTGTTGCCCAGACTGGAATGCAGTGGCCGATCTTGGCCACCGCAGCCTCGACCTGCTGGGCTCCAGCGATCCTTCCGCCTCAGCCTTCCAAGTAGCCGGAATTACAGGCATGCGCTACCACGCCCGGCTGATTTTTTTTTTTATTTATTGTAGAGATGAGGTCTCGCTGCCCCGGCGGGTCTCGAACCCGCGGGCTCAGGCAATCCACTCACCTCAGCCTCCCAAAGGCGCGGGATTACAGGCTGAGCCACCGAGCCCGGCTTTTTTTTTTAAGAGACAAGGTCTTGTCTGCCATGGGGAGTCTGAGTCAAGGGCAGGAAGGTCACCGGCGGCCACATGGGCTGCTTTAACCCAACCACTAACTCTGCCATGTTGTCAGTCGGGAAGGTAAGTGCTTAGGAGACCGGTGGGCTTGTTCCTGCATTCGCCAGCAGGGGGCACGTGGAGTCCGCCCTGTCTAGACTTGGGGCGGGCTAGCACTGGGGCTCCCCGCCTTAGGACACAGGGCAGCGTCTGTGCCCCAGGAAGCGACTGTGGCCTCTCTTCACCGGGAGGCTCACTGTGGGAGCGTCCTAGCCTCGCAGTCCGGACTGGGGCCGAACGGGGGACCTTCACAGCAGCCTCATTCTGAGGTGGGGGCTTAGGGGTACGGGGGTGGCTCTCCCTAGGGGCTCATTCAAGTCGACCTCCTGGGCTCCAGTGATCCTCCTGTCTCAGCCCCGAGTAACTGGGACTACAGGCACACGCCACTACACCTGGCTAATTTTTTATAGAGATGAGGTATTGCTGTGTTGCCCAGGCTGGTCTCAAACTTCTGGGCTCAAGGCGATCCTTCCGCCTCAGCATCTCAAAGTGCTGGGATTATAGGCCTGAGTCACCATGCCAAGCTCCTATTTACCTTTTTGTTCTCAATACCTGGCACACAGCCTGTCTCTTCATTGCTTTAGCAAGTATTTAATAAATTCCTGTCATGTGTATTCCCTGTGCTACCCACCATGTGTAATAGAATACTTCCTTTCCTTCAAGGAGTGCACAGTCTAGTGGAGACAAACAAGTAATCAGGACATTGTAATCTAGTGTGAGCCTTAATATACAAAGGATTCTTATTAATCAATAACAAAACACCAATAACATCTCAATAGGAAATAAAGTGGGGAAAAGGTATAAAAGGTAGATTCACCAAAACAGAAAATAGTAACCTTGAAAAGATGCTGAACTTTAAGTATCTAAAGAAATGTAAACTAAAATAAAACACTATTTCTTGTGGCAACCCCCTCAGGTCCCCTCCCCCTATGGGAGCTTTTCTGTCCTCTCAATAAATCCCGCTTTCTCTACAAAAACAACAACAACAACAAAACACTATTTCTTGCCTCTCAGGTATGCAAAGAAAAAGAAGACTGAGACCCAGCAAACTAATACTACAATGCACGAAAAGGCCATAAAACCATGACTTGAAAAACACCTGATGAGAGTGTTCGTTGGTGCAAGTTTTGCCGGGCAATTGAATAATAACACACATTATTCTCTCTCTCTCTTTTTTTTTTTTTTAAATTCAGAGACTCACTCTATTGCCCAGGATGGAGTGCAGTGGTATGATTATGGCTACCGCAGCCTCAACCTGCTCTGGGCTCAGGTGATCCTTCTACCTCCGCCTCCTTCTCCCAAGTAACTGGAAGCACAGGTGCACTTCACCATGCCCAGCTAATTTTAAAATTTTTTGTAGAGACAATGTCTCACAGGGGCTGCCTAGGTTGGTCTCAAAACTCCTGGGCTGAGGAAATCCTCTTGCCTTGGCCCCCCAAAGTGCTGGGATTACAGGCATGTGCCATCGTGCCCGGCAAAACACACATCACTCTTTGACCTCACATTAGAAATTGATCTTACAGGAATATTCACATATACACAAAGGGATATATAATTGGACGGTTAATGCAGCACTGAATATGAAGGGGGAAACTGGAGACAATCTGATGTCCACCAGTCAGAGGGTAGCTCAATACTGTTGCATCACCGTATGGTTTGTCTACATAATGGAACTATGGGGCAGCCACTAAAAGGAATAAGATTGATTTAAGTGGCCGGGCTCAGTGGCTCAGCCTGTAATCCCAGCACTTTGGGAGGCCGAGGTGAGAGGA
>NW_007097659.1:162295-163167 GCF_000164805.1 Carlito syrichta
AGGCAATTTGGCAAGACCTTGTCTCTACAATAAATAAAAAATTAGCTGGGCATGGTAGCACATGCCTATAGTTCCAGCTACTTGGAAGGCTGAGGCAGAAGTATCATTGGAGCCCAGCAGGTCGACACTGGGGTGGCCATGAGCATGCCACCACACCCCAGCCTGGGCGACAGAGTGAGACTCCAACTCAAAAAAAAAAAAAGATTGATTTTAGCATTCACACATGGAAATATATTCATTCAGGTTATGTGAAAAAAGATTGATTTTAAAACTATTTACAGGCCAGGTATGGTGGTTCACGCCTGCAATCCTAGCACTCTGGGAGGCTGAGGTGCGAGGATCACCTGAGCCCAGGGGATTGAGACCAGCCTGGGCAACATAGAGAGACCTTGGCTCTACAAAAGAATAAAAAAATTAGCTGGGTGTGGTGGCACGCGCCTGTAGTCTCAGCTGCTCAGGATGCCGAATCGGAAAGACTGCCTGGGCCCGGGAGGTTGAGGCTGTGGTGGCTGTGAGCATGCCACTGCATACCAGCCTGGGTGACAGAGGGAGACTCCAACTAAGAAAAAAAATAAGGTGTGCTGACACATGCTGTAACTTGGACAAACCTCGAAAACATAGTAAGTGAATAAAGCCCGACACAGAAGGTCACATATCGTATGAGTCCCTTTACATGGGATATACAGAATAGGCAAATCTATAGAGACAGAAGGTGGATTAGTGGTTCCCAGGGGATGGGAAGAAGAGGGAGCAGGGAGTGATTATTTGATGGGTACAGTGTTTGGGATAATTAGCCGGGCTCGGTGGCTCAGCCTGTAATCTTGAGCTTTGGGTGGCTGAGGTGAGTGGATTGCCTGAGCCCGCGGTTCGAG
>NW_007097659.1:163261-163939 GCF_000164805.1 Carlito syrichta
GCCACTGCACTCCAGTCTGGGTGACAGAGTGAGACTCCAACTCAAAAAAAAAAAATGTATTGTAGAGACAAGTTCTCGCCAAGTTGCCCAGGCTGGTCTTGAACCCCTGGACTCAGGCAATCCTCTGGCCTGGCTTCCCAAAGTGCTAGGATTACAGCTCGAGCCACCACGCCTGGCCTTTAAATTTTTTTAAGAGATAGAATCTCACTCTGTCACCTAGGCTGGAGTACAGTGGTGCAATCATGGCTTACTGCAACCTTCACCTCCTGGGCTCAAGCCATCCTCCCACTTTAGACTCCCGAATAGCTGGGACTATAGGCACACACCCAGTATATCTGGCTAATTAAAAACTTTTTTCTTCCTTTTTTTTTGTAGAGACAGGGTCTCCTTATGTTGCTCAGGCTGGTCTGGAAACGCTGGCCTCAGCATCCTCCTGCCTTGGCCTCCCAAAGTGCTGGGATTACAGGTGTGAGCCACCACAACTGGCCACAACATTGAAAATGCAGTAAATGCCACTGAACTATATGCTTTTTTGTTTTTTAAATTTTATTTATTAGCATTATAAGTAATCTAGATGAATTGTACACTTTAAAATGGTTAGTTGTATATTGTGTGAATTTTGCCTCAGTTTTTTATTTATTTATTTATTTATTTAATTTTTTTTTTTTTTTTTTTTTG
>NW_007097659.1:164254-165686 GCF_000164805.1 Carlito syrichta
GTCTGGAACCCGCGGGCTCAGGCAATCCACTCACCTCAGCCTCCCAAAGGCGCGGGATTACAGGCTGAGCCACCGAGCCCGGCTTCGCCTCAATTTTTAAAAATGTAAGGGAATTTTTGAAAATGCAGGTTGAAGACCAATATAACCTCATTTGCAATTTTAAAATTACACAGTAATACATACATATGTGATATTACACACACACACACACACACACACACACACACACACACACACACACACACACACAGGCAGTCTTTATTTCCTATGGTACGGTGGAACTATAAAAATGACCATATAAGCTGAAATTGTGAAAAGAGAACTTGATCATCAATGGGAGGCCAAGCATGGTGACTCCTCCTTGAAGACCCAGTGCTTTGGGAGGCTGAGGCAGGAGGATCACTTGAGGTAAGAGATTAAGGTTACAGTGAGCTATGACTGTGACACCACATTTCAGCCTGGGTAACAGAGCAAAATCCTGTCTGACAAAAGAAATTAAAACAAATAAAATTAATGGGGAAAATATTATTGGATAATAATAGTAAGAAAATTGTTGTGACCTTTGAAAATTTTCAAAAAAATTAGACTTTTGGGCCAGGTGCAGTGGCTCATGCCTGTAATCCCAACACTTTGCGAGGTGGAGGCGAGAGGATGACCTGAGCCCAGGAGTTTGAGACCAGCCTGGACAACTTGGTAAGACCTTGTCTCTACAACAAATCTAAAAATTAGCTGGGTGTGGGTGGAGCATGCCTGTAGGCATGAGGCTGAGGAGAGAGAATTACCTGAGCCCAGAGGATTGCCTGAGCCCAGCAGTTTGAGGCTGCAGTGGCCATGAGCGTGCCACTGCACTCCAGCCTGGGCAACAGAGTGAGACTCCAATTCAAAAAGAAAAAAAAATTAAACTCTTATGATCTGTCAAACTGTGTAGAGAAATGAAAAAAAAAACCAAACTAATATGAACATAGTATGTATAGGCTGAAAAGAGGACATTTGGGTTACATTAGAACAATTATTTAGAAGGCTTAAAAACCTGTATTCTTGTAGTTCCAGCTACTTGGAAGGCTAAGGTGGAAAGATCGCCGGAGCCCAGCAGGTTGACGCTGCCACTGCACTCCAGCCTGGGCAACTGAGCAAGACTTGACTTAAAAATAAAAAAAAACAACAAAAATACTGGTATTCTTTTGTTTAATTGGGCTAACTGTAGAAGCTGCTTCAATTTTATTTTATTTTATTTATTTCTTTATTTGAGTTGGAGTCTCACTCTGTCGCCCAGACTGGAGTGCACTGGCCGCTCCCGGCCACCGCAGCCTCCACCTGCTACACTCCGGCGATCCTTCCGCCTCAGCCTCCCAAGTAGCTGGAACTACAGACGCGTGCTACCACACCTGGCTAATTTTTTGATTTATTGTAGAGATGAGGTCTCGCATAGTTG
>NW_007097659.1:165834-166764 GCF_000164805.1 Carlito syrichta
AGGGGTTCAAGACCAGACTGGACAACTTGGCAAGACCTCATCTCTACAATAAATCCAAAAAAAAAAAAAAAAAAAGCCAGGCATGGTAGCGCACGCCTGTAGTTCCAGCCACTTGGAAGGCTGAGGTGGAAGGATCACCTGAGCCCAGCAGGTCGAGGCTGCAGTGGCCGTAAGTGTGCCACTGCATTCCAGCCTGGGTGACAAAGTGAGACTCCATCTCAGAAAAAAAAAAAAAGAAATCACAACCTGGAAAATCTTTTTTTTTAAATCTATGGAAGAATTGCAATGGAGGCTGTTCAGGTGCTTGGCCAGCACCCAGGAGGCCCGACACCACCTGGGCTGAGGACCAGAGCTGCACCTGGTAACCTGCACCCTCCAGGGCCACTTCCCAGGAGAGTGAGACCCTAGTCTTTCTCACAGCTGTAGGGCCAGGAGCCAGTGCCCTCCTCCCCCACACGCCTCCATCAGCCCGGCAGCGCCTGACCATTTGCTTGGCCAGAAGGCTGTGGATGACCCCTGGGCATCTGGAATGCGTCAGACAAATAACCTGGAAGCTGACGTCAGCACTGGCCCTGTCCCCCATCCCTGTTGGAACAGCTTTGCCAGCAGCCTGTGGTGACACTGGACAAAGTCCAAAGCCTCCCCGGCTTGGCTTTGGCACTGGTCAAATCCAGACCTGGCAGCCTCTGTGTTCTCTCCTTTTTCAAATGCACCAATCCTTTGTGTGTGGGTATTTTCTTTTTCTTTTTCTTTTTTTTTGAGTTGGAGTCTCACTCTGTCGCCCAGACTAGAGTGCCGTGGCCGCTCCTGGCCACCGCAGCCTCGACCCACTGGGCTCCGGCAATCCTTCCACCTCAGCCTTTCGAGTAGCCGGAATTACAGGCATGCGCTACCACGCCCGGCTGATTTTTTTTTTTTTGAGTTGGAGTC
>NW_007097659.1:166909-169090 GCF_000164805.1 Carlito syrichta
TGTGGGTCTTGAACCCGCAGGCTCATCCAATCCACTCACCTCAGCCTCCCAAAGGCGCAGGATTACAGGCTGAGCCACTGAGCCCGGCTGATTTTTTTATTTATTGTAGAGATGAGGTCTCACCAAGTTGCCCAAGCAGGTCTCAAACCCGTGGGCTCAGGCAATCCACTCACCTCAGCCTGCCAAAGCGCAGGATTACAGGCTGAGCCACCGAGCCTGGCTGTGTTTTTTCTTTTCTCTTTTAGAGGAAGAATCTTGCTCTGTCGCCCAAGAGTCTCAGACTCCTGGACTCAAGTGATCCTCCTGAGTAGCTGGGATTACAGGTGCGTGGCACCACACTCAGCTAATCTTTTGACTTTTTTGTAGAGATGGGGTCTCCTTATGTTGTTCAGGTTGGAGCACAGTGGTGCAATCACAGCTCACTGCAGCTTTGACCTCCTGCACTCAAGTGCTCTTCATGCCCCAGCCTCCTGAGTAGCTGGGACTATAGGCATGCACCACCATGTCTGGCTCAAATCCTTTGCTTTGGAGTAGATGTTGCCCACCTTTGCTCAAGCTCTTCCCCCTACCTGGCATGGCCTCCGATCTGAACAACCTGGCAGGACTGTCCCCAGTTCTGCCTCCTCTCTGAAGCCGCTGTGTCCACGCAGGCCCTCCCCTGAACTCAGAGGTCACTTGCAACCAGGCTAACCTCTCTAATTCTCACCACAGCTTATTAGGAAGATCTTATTGCCCTTATTTTGCTCAAGAGGAGATCAAGCTAAGCGCAGCCAGCCTAGAGAGCCCGGCTGTGACATAAGCCCCCACGTGCCTGTTTCTAGAGTCCAAACTCCCCAAATCCTTCTCCCAGGAGGTTGAGCCACACCTTGGCAATCCTCTCCCTGCACGGCCACTCGCAAGGACAAGCAGGGTGACATGGCTTCCAAGGCTGGCCCCATATTCCCTAAGTCAATGAGGACATTTGGTTTCGGTGTTTCTCAACAGGGGCATGCTTTGCATTTGAGGCGAGTTAGTCCTTCATTGGGCAGAGCTTCTGGTATCTTGAAGGGTGTTTAGCATCCCTGGGTCTAAAGTGTCAGATGACCCCAGTTATGGAGAGAACTCAAACCGTGGCACCTCCAGAGAGGGGACCCCATGCCCTGGCAAGACTCGTCCATTACATGCACAACCAGAAGACCAAAGCGTAGACTTGGAATAAATAATGCTGCTCCACCATAAATTAGCTACGGGACCTCGATCAGGCCACACCCTTGCCTCTCAGAGACTCGGCTTCCTCATCTGTGCAATGGGGATAATAATAATACTCCTGGGAGGACAGGTGCGGTGGGACTCACGCCTGTCATCCCAACACTTTGGGAGGACGAGGCAGGAGGATTGCTTGAGTCCAGGAGCTCCAGACCAGACTGGTAACATAGTGAGACCTCAGCTCTAGGAAAAATGGAAAAATTAGCTGGGTGTGGTGGCGTACACCTATAGTTCCAGCTACTCAGGATGGTCAGGCAGAAGGATCGCACGAGCCCAGGAGGTGGAGGTTACATGAGCCATGAGTGTATGATTGTGCCACTGCATGCCAGTCTGAGCAAAAGTGAGAAAAAAGACTCAATGAAAAATAATAATACTCTACAGAGTATACTTGGGTCCTGGCCCACCATAAACTTTCAATGGCAACAAGCTATTAATATTTAAACCTTAAAGGCAGCAGAGCGTGGTGTCTCATGCATGTAATCCTAGCATTTTGGGAAGCCGAGGTGAGAGGATTGCCTGAATCCAGGGGTTCGAGACCAGCCTGGGCAACTTGGCAAGACCTCGTCTCTACAATAAATCAAAAAATTAGCTGGGCATGGTGGTGCACGCCTGAGTTCCAGCTACTTGGAAGGCTGAGGCGGAAGGATCACTTGAGCCCAGCAGGTCGAGGCTGCAGTGGCTGTGAGCATGCCACTGCCCTCCAGCCTGAGTGACAGAGTGAGATTCCAACTCAGTAAATAAATAAACCTCAAAGACTTTCCATAAGTTAGTTAACTAAGCAAGATAAAAGAGTCTCTTGTCAGATATTGAATCCTGATTTTTTTTTTTGGGGGCGGATTTTTAAGAAAGAGTCTCCCTACGACAAGTTTTGTAAAAGTCAATGGTAGCCGGGCTTGGTGGCTCAGCCTGTAATCCCGCGCCTTTGGGAGGCTGAGG
>NW_007097659.1:169139-172493 GCF_000164805.1 Carlito syrichta
GAAGGATCGCTGGAGCCCAGCAGGTCGAGGATGCGGTGGCCGGGAGCAACCAATACATTCCAGTCTGGGCAACAGAATGAGACTCCAACTCAAAAAAAAAAAAAAAAAAGTAAATGGTTACCCAGAGGGAATAATGGCCTGAGATCTGACAATCACATTGGCTTAGACACAGTTCCCCTTGGCTTTGGGTTTTGCAGAGGAGAGAGAAATGACTTCTGGAGCCCAGATGGCAGGTTTCTAGGTCGGAGGGCTTGGCAGGGGACCCCGAGTGAGACAAACAGTAGGTGTCCCACTCCTATTCCTCTTAGCACAAGACTCAGATTCAAAATCGAAACCTTATTCCCAAGGGCAGTCGTACACATGAAAAAAAAAAGATCACACCAGACAGGTAGACAGACAGCCTGGCAGGAACGCTGGAGAAGGCAATGTCAGTCTTACAGGTGGGGAAACAGACTTCGAATGGGAAAATGACTTACCCACAGTCAGAGTCCCAGAGAAGCACGGCAGCCCCAGATACAAGCGTGAAGCTCTTCAGTGTCCGGAGTGGGGAAGTGAGAGGAGGGTTTTAAATTACTGAAGAACTGGCAGTGCCCCCAGGCCAGCCGGGGCAGGAGTGACTGGAGTGACAGTGACTTCCTCGTTGCCCTGGACTGGCTTCTGTTCCTTTGTCGCCCCCACCTGGCTTATGAAATCAGGAGTCCTTGCCTGGAGCTTGAAGAGGTCAGGCCTTCGTGCAGGATCTCCAGGAGAGAGGATGCCTGCAGAAGCCAGGCTCAATGTTTCTCTCTCTCTCTCTCCTTCCTTCCTCCCTCCTTTCCTTGCTCTTCCTTCCTTCCCTGCCACCTTCCCTCCTTCCTTCCTTCCTTGTCGGGGTCTCATCTGTCACTCGGCTGGAGTGTAGTGCCACGATCACAGCTCACGGCAGCCTCAACTTTCTGGGTTCAGGCCATCCTCCCACTCAAGTAGCTAGGACTACAGGCGCGCACCACCATGCCCAGCTAATTTTTTTGTTTGTCTGTTTTGTATGCGATGAGGTTTCACTCTGTTGCCCAGCCTGGTCGCAAACTCCTGGGCTCAAGCAATCCTCCCACATTGGCCTCTTAAAGCGGGGTTGGGGGGGGGTGGGGGAAGCACCCAACTTCAGATTTCAGATTGAATGTTTCTTTTCTTTTTTTGAGTTGGAGTATCTGTCCCCCAGGCTGAAGTGCAGTGGCATGTTCACAGCCACCCCAGCGTCGACCTGCTGGGTTCTGGCGATCCTTCCACCTCAGTCTTCCAAGTAGCTGGAACAACAATCACGGGCTGTCACGCCTGGCTAATTTTTGATTTATTGTAGAGACGAGGTTTCACCAAGTTGCCCGGGTGGGTCTCGAACCCACGGGCTCAGGCGATTCTCTTACCGTGGCCTCCCAAAGTGCTGGGATGACAGGCTAAGCCACCAAGCCCAGCCACACTCAGTGTTTCTAACCTGCATATTTTCTGATAGTGTTGGTCACCCTCAGTTCCTCAGGGGACCCCTAGGCAGAGTCCAGGGTAGAAGCCCATCTCTGCTTGAGTCTCCAGCCTCAACATTCTCCTTCCAGACGTCCTATACAAGTATCAGCCATAGACTAAAAGTCACTTCCTTGGAGAAGCACGTTCTAACTCCAACCAGGCTAAGCCAAGTGCCCCCTCCCCGGTGGTCCTAAGGCCCAGAGCTTTCAGCTCAACTCCAGGGACAGGAACCATGTGCTTTCCTGTTCCTCACCGGATCCTCAGCCTCTTGACAGCTCACTCAGTACACAGTAGGTCCCCAAACATTTGTGCTTTTGGTCCCAGGAAGCTGAGGGAGAGACCAAGGAACCCAACAAGCTCTTCCAGGGAGTAAGGGAGCGAAGCTCTGTGGGAATCTCCTTTGGGCAACATTCTTTCTTTCTTTTTTTTTTTTGGAGTCGGGTTGCTCCAGCTGGAGAACAATGGCTCAGCTCACTGCCCGCTTGACCTTCCCGGCTCAGGTGATCCTTTCACTTCAAGTCTCCTGAGTAGCTGGGACTACAGGCATGCACAACCACATCTGGCTAATTTTTTTTTTGTAGACATGAAGTCTCGCTATATTGCCCAGGCTGGTCTCAAACTCCTGGGCTCAAGGGATCCTCCTGCTTTGGCCTCCCAAAGTGCTGGGAGTACAGGCATGAGCCACATCGCCCAGCCAGGACAACTTTCTTAACCTCTCTGTGCCTCAGCCATCTGTAAAATGAGGCTGATCTGTGTGTGAAGTATGAAGTATGTCTGTGCTTGTCCGTTTTGAGGTGGGAATGTGGAAGCCCACAGTCTCAAGGTTGGAAAGAGGCAAGCGAGCCTTGGACTCTATGCTGGGATCTAATCTTCAATGTTGGCTGTTCATCGAACACCTCATGACGTCTCCCTTGTATGTTCCTCTTAAGTCAATAAACAGTTACAGAATGCCTGTTGTGTGTCAGGCCCCAAGCTAGGTGTTGTACAAGAATGAAAAAAAAGATTGTCAAGGCAGGGGTGGGGGAACAGTGGATCACGCCTGGAATTCCAGCACTTCGGGAGACCAGGAGTTCAAGAACAGCTTGGGCAGCATAGGGAGACCTCGTTAAAAATAAATTAGTTAATTAAAAGGAAAAAAAGCTTCTCAGTAGGGACTGGGATAAATCTCAAGTGTAAAGTGCTTCAGGGCTCAAATTCCAGCTTCTCCACTTCCTGGCTATGATATTGCTAAGTTTCCCAATCCTCTGCAGCTGTTTCCTTCTTTATTTATTTTTTATTTTTTGAGGCAGAGTCTCACTCTGTCACCCAGGCTGGAGTGCAGTGGCATGCTCATGGCCACCGCAGCCTCGACCTGCTGGTCACAGCCTCAACATTCCAAGTAGCTGGAACTACAGGCATGCGCAAGCACGCCTGGCTAATTTTTATTTTTTTTATTGTAGAGGTCTTGCCATGTTGCCCAGGCTGGTCTCGAATTCCTGGACCCAGGCAATCCTCTAGCCTTGGCCTCCCAAAGTGCTGGGATTACAGGCTTGAGTCACTGTGCCAGGTCTCCTTCTCTGTTAAAACAGGAAACATAAGACCTCTTAGCAGGAGAGCTGAAACTAGGCTTGGCTCAGCACGTGATAGATGGAACGTGTACTATCTTCATCATATTACTTTTATTTAAAGCATTTATTTATTTATTTATTATTTTTACTTTTTTTGAGTTGGAGTCTCACTCTGTCGCCCAGACTGGAGTGCAGTGACCACTCCCGGCCACCGCAGCCTCGACCTGCTGGGCTCCGGCGATCCTTCCGCCTCAGCCTTCCGAGTAGCCGGAATTACAGGCATGTGCTACCACGCCCAGCTGATTTTTTGATT
>NW_007097659.1:172555-174616 GCF_000164805.1 Carlito syrichta
AGGCAGGTCTCGAACCCGTGGGCTCAGGCAATCCACTCACCTCAGCCTCCCAAAGGCGCAGGATTACAGGCTGAGCCACCGAGCCCGACTTAAAGCATTTATTTTTATTTTTTTAGAGACAGGTCTGGCTCTGTCCCCTAGGCTGGAGTACAGTAGTGTGATCTTGGCTCACCGTATCCAAAAACCCCTGGGCTCAAGCGATCCTCCCGCCTCAGCCCCCAGAGTAGCTGAGACTATGGACATGCCACCATGCCCGGCTAATTTTTTTATAGAGACGAGTTCTCACTATGTTGTCCATGCTGGTTTCGAGCTTCTGGGCTCAAGCAATCCCAGCACTTTGGGAGGCTGAGGCAAGAGGATTGCTTGGCCTCAGTACTTTTTTTTTTTAAGACCAGTCAGAGCCGGGCTCAGTGGCTCAGCCTGTAATCCCGCCCTTTGGGAGGCTGAGGTGAGTGGATTGCCTGAGGTCGCGGGTTCGAGACCCGCCTGGGCAACTTGGCGAGACCGCATCTCTACAATAAATCCAAAAATTAGCCGAGTGTGGTAGCGCATGCCTGTAATTCGGGCTACTCAGAAGGCTGAGGCGGAAGGATTGCCGGAGCCCAGTAGGTCGAGGCTGCGGTAGCCGGGCGCGGCCACTGCACTCCAGTCTGGGTGACAGAGTGAGACTCAAACTCAAAAAAAAAAACAACCAGTCAGGTGCTTTAGTGAGAAGTGGGGATTGAGTAGAACAAGGAGTGCAATGTGTAACTGACCATGAACAATCAATTGAGATAACTCACTACCTTCGGACCAGCCTCATTTTACTTTTAATAATCAACTTGTTCACATGGTAGTAAGTTTTTCCCCTTTGCTGGGATACCCAGGACCTCAGGACTCCTGTCTAACGCAACCACAGTTCACTTCTTGTCCATCTCATACGCAGCTGGTGGCGCACACCCGCGGATGCTCACAGCCTAATGTGTCCTTTTACCCAAACGGTAGCACCGATCAGCGCTGTTTTTTCTTTTCCTTCCTTTTTTTCACCTAAGATATCTTGGAGGCCGTCCTGAAAATTTTTCGTTTTAATGGCTGTTTAGGGATTTTTTTTTTTTTTTTTTTTTAGGGGCAGGTCTCGCTGTGATGCCCAGGCTGCTCTCAAACCCCTGGGCTCAAGCGATCCTCCTGCCTCGGCTCCCCGAGCGCTGGGATTAGGGGCGTGAGCCACCGCCCGGCCCCTGCATTACTTTTTATCTTGGTCACCGTTAGTGATTCAGTCTGGGAGCTGCGAGGACCCGGGAGTACCCCCACTCCTCCGAGCTGCAGAGCTGAAGTCCGGGGACCCGGTATCAGCCCCAGCTCTGTCCAGAACTCGCTGTTTCTTCGGGCTCCTCTTCTCCCTCGGCGCGATCGTGGGAGGGGGCTACGGGTGCAGAGAAGACCGGCCCCCCCGTGCCCCAGGCGCGGACCAGGGCGCTGCGCGCGCGATGCCCTCCCGCGGTCGGCTCCATCCTTCGGCGCGGCCTCGCGGCTACCCATTGATTGCACCAAGCGCTCGAAGCGCTCCGGTACCCTCCAGCTCGGAACGGCTCGCAGGCCCTCCCAGCCTTGGCACTCAACCTCGCGGCAGCCGCGCTCCGGCACCGGCTGCTACTCACCGCCGCCTCGGCCGCTTCGCCCCTGGTACCGGAGCGAGCCCTGAAGGTTGCCGCCGTCTCTGTCCCTTTAAGGGGGCTGAGTCGGGGCTCCGCTACTTCCGCCCCTAAGCAACATGGCGCTGGCGCCGCGGCGAGAGCGAGGGAAAGACGCAAGCCGAGCTCCTCTCTTAAAGATGGCGACGTCCTGGCCGTCCCGTTCGCGCCCGGCGGTGACGTCACTTCCGGGGCGGAGGAGGCTGAGTGGTGCAGTGAGGGACAAACAAAAGGAGGCGCCGGAGGAGCGCTGCGGCCGGCGGCGGGACGGAGCGGCCGGGGCCTGGGGCTGCCTGCCGGGCGGCCGGGCGCGGCGAGCCCAGGTGAGACGGTGGGATGGACGGAGGGGCGCGGGCTGGCTGTCACCTCTCGAAACCCGCTCACACATGCC
>NW_007097660.1:0-1296 GCF_000164805.1 Carlito syrichta
CAGGAACTGCCTGCGGGCTCCGGGGAAAGGGCCGCCGGCGCTGGGGCCCTCCCGGGGCCCCGGGAGAGGCTGGGCTGTGTGGTACCGCCGGCCCCGCGGGGTGGCTCTGCCCTGCGCCCCCGGAGACCCCCAGGCTGAGGGTCCTGCCGCAGGCTACCGACCCCTGAGTGCCTCCAGTCAGAGCTCCCTGCGCTCCCTCATCTCCGCGCTCTGACTCCGGACCGCCAGGGCCCGTGGACCCTCCGCCAGGAGATGGACGCCTGCGACGCCGTGCCGCGCCCTACCTCAGCCTGTCGCCTTTTCAAGGACAGCTCGGTCTCTGGTCGGCTTGAGGAGACCAGAAGTCGAACAGGTGCATCTGGTGCTATTATGGGGGGCTTGGCCTGGCCCTCGGGGTCCAGGCTGTCGAGTCCAAAGGGCAAGAGGAATCCAGCCTCCTCCCCGTGAGCCTGGATGTAGGGGGTGGTCTCTGGTTTTCCAGGTCTTTGCGCCTCTCTTGGGGTGGTCCTGGACTGCAGCCCTCAGTGAGAGGTCAACAGAATGGTCACAAAGACCCGTCACAGACTTTGAATAAAGGGTCCATAGTTTGGCCCGGGGCGCCGCAAGTTCTTGCGTGGTGGGAGGTGAGTGCTAATGAGCGTACGGAGGGCCGGCCCGCGTGTGTCGGTGCAAAGGAAGGGCGCGGCGCCGCGACTGCGGCGGAGCCTCCTGGAATGCGAGAACGGAGAAGATGGATGGGCTGGGTTCTTAGAAGGCGGGGATGGGTGGACGAAGGGGTTTGCGGGCAGAGTAACGCCGAAGGGCCTTCCTGGTCCCCGCCCAGAGTGGACGGGGCGGGGAGAGCGACCTTCTCCCCTGCCTTCTGCCTCGTGTCTCCTCGGTTTCCTGTCTGTCCTGGGAGGGGCCGGTCCGCCTTGTGTGCGATAGCAGGGAGCGAGCTGGGCCGAGCCCAAGCGCGGAGAGGCCGGTCCGAAGGGCAGGGCCTCGCCCGCGGGCTCCGGTGCGTCAGGCACGTCCTCAAAGGCCGGGTGTCTCGGGATCGGGACGCCTTGCTGAGCTCCGGAGAAGGCCGGGCGGCGGAGAGATCACCCGCAGAGTGGGACACGCAGGCTCTAGGGCGGACCCGTCCGGCAGCACCTTGGACAGAGCCCGGTCCGCGGGATGGGGCTGGGTGGCAGGGCTGTGCCCTCTGGGGTGGGTGCCCGAAGGTGCGGAGACCTGGGATTCACGCGGAAGGCGCAGGCGCACGGCGCTGAGGTCCATGGGGTGCCGGGGTCACTCCAGCGAGCCCGCAGG
>NW_007097660.1:1629-13886 GCF_000164805.1 Carlito syrichta
TTCGGCGCCCGGCCCCTCCTCCGCGCCCCGCCGAGCTCTGCTGACACAGCCCTGCCCGTCCTTGAACTGCCCCCGCCGGGAGAGGGGCCCGGGGCTGGCCGGGCCCTGCCTGGAGCCTTCCAGGCTTTAGCGCCGCCAGGTGCCCCCGAGTGGCGGCGAGAAGCGGTGGGGCTCCTGGGCGGAGAGGGGACAAGCTCCTTTCAGCACCCCTCTGCTCAGTCTAGACTTCCTTCCCTGCCTGGCCGCGCCTCTTTCTGGAAGACAAAGGCCCCGAGGTATCCGTTTGGACACTCACGGAGAGAGAGGACTCCGGTGGGAAGAGAAAGCTAGCAGGCCAGATGGTGTCACCGTTCCCGTGTCCCAGTCAGGATTTAGCTGCAGGTCACGCCTCCTTCTGTGACCCAGGCCAGGGGCTCAGGTCCCTCCCCCCAGCGAGAGCAGCGTGGGAGTCAGATGGCCCAGGCCCTGACCTCTGCCCGTTGCTTACTTGCTGGGCTCACCGGGACAGGCTTCTTGGCCTCTCCAAGCCTCAGTTTCCTCACTGCACGGTGGGGATAATGGTCTCTACCTTCCAGAACTGTCATGAGCTGTGATAATTAACTGGTTCCTGAAAGCCTCTAGCCTGCCTCCGCTGTTGTAGCTAGACTGGTTCCTTTGAGGACGTGACTTGCCCTCCGTTCTGAAACTGGTGGATAACTGTCTCCCTCCCCCAGGGCTGGCCCTGCTGGGCTTCCTGGTGCTGGTGCCGATGACCATGCCCTGGGGCCAGCTGGGCAAGGACGGCTGGCTGGGGGGCACGCACTGTGTGGCCTGCCTGGCACCCCCTGCGGGCTCTGTGCTTTATCACCTCTTCATGTGCCACCAAGGGGGCAGCCCTGTATATGCCCGGCTCCTCGCCCTGGACATGTGTGGGGTCTGCCTTGTCAACACCCTGGGTGAGTCAGGTCCCTGAGGTATGGGAGCTGGGGACAGTCTGGAAGGGGAGGCTGGGGATACCTGTGAGCCTGGGCAGGGAAGGGCAGACCCTCAGGCTGATGTGGCCTCTCCTGCTCTCTCCTCTGCAGGGGCCCTGCCCATCATCCACTGTACCCTGGCCTGCAGGCCCTGGCTGCGCCCAGCCGCCCTGGTGGGCTACACTGTGCTATCGGGTGTGGCCGGCTGGCGCGCCCTCACAGCCCCCTCCACCAGTGCCCGGCTCCGAGCCTTTGGCTGGCAGGCTGGTGCCCGGCTCCTGGTGTTTGGGGCCCGGGGAGCGGGGCTGGGCTCAGGGGCCCCAGGCTCCCTGCCCTGCTACCTGCGCATGGATGCGCTGGCGCTGCTCGGGGGGCTGGTGAACGTTGCCCGCCTGCCCGAGCGCTGGGGCCCCGGCCGCTTCGACTACTGGGGCAACTCCCACCAGATCATGCACCTGCTCAGTGTGGGCTCCATCCTCCAGCTGCACGCTGGCGTCGTGCCTGACCTGCTCTGGACTGCCCGCCACGCCTGTCCCCTGGACTGAGCTACCTGCCGCACCGGCCTGCCACAGCCTCCCAGGGCCAGCACCACCCGCTTTCCTCCCACTGGGCTGAACAGGGCCGGCTCCCTGGATGTTGCCGGCGCCCGGGAAGTCTCGTCTGGAAGCCCTCGTCTGTTCGTCATTTCTTCCCTATAGACTAAACTCTTCTCCCACCATGGAGCTCCATGTCGCCCTCCCTGCCTTCTCCCTCTTGGCTGCTGTTTTACTGTGCCAGCTAGAAGGAAGCCTTTCCCTCTGGGCCTGTTTACCCTGTCACTGTGAGGGTTGGGTCAGAGGGATCTGGAGTCAAGTCTCACTCTGGCAGTTGGAGTCCTGCCAACTTCATGGGCCACCAGCCCCCACCCCCCGCCGGCAGCCAGGTGCTCACCTGCTGGATCCCCACTGTCCAGATACTGTGGGGTGAGGCATTGGAGCATCAGGGCCAAGTGGGCACTGGCCCTCCTTGCATCAGTTGGCCGCAGGACACAAGGGCTGCTGCTGCTGCTGCTGCTTCCAGGCAACTGGCACATGGAGCTGAGCAGCCGGGTCGCAGGACCCCTGGGCTGCACACCCGCCCTCCACCTTGAGTGCCGTGCTCCCAAGGCTCAGCCTGCCCGCCAGGACATGCGTACTCAGGAAATCTCTGGACTCCACACACAGTGTGGCTCTGTTCTGCTGGCCTTGGGCTGGGGCCCTGGAGTGGGCAGCAGGGCTCAGCCTCGGGGCCCGTCCCAGGGCCTAAGGCCTCGGGCAGTGTCAGTAGAGGGACAGGAAGGGCTGTGCTGCCCTAAGAGCAAGCTTGGTGCTCCCAAGATTCAAATACCTTTTATTAGACACGCCAGGCAGAGGGGACCACGGGCGCTCCCGAGAGACCCCAGCTTTCAAGAGGAATGGGAGAGAAGTGGGCTAAAAGGTTAAAAGTGCAGAGGCAGAGCCTGGACTCAGGCTGGGTCCAGGGAGTCCTCAAACAGGCTGAGGAGATTGCGAGGCTCGAAGGAGGGGAAGGAGCCCTGAGGCGGCTGCAAGCCAATGTCACTCAGGTCCAGGGCAGCCCTGGGAGGAGGGAAGAGAGCGGGATGACATTCAGGACCGGGAAGCCAGCCCCATCCACCCGAGCCAGGACCTGCCCACACCGGGGGCCTGCTCACCTGGTCATGGACCTGCTCCGGGGGGTGGACGTGCTCCCCACAGCCTGGGCCAGGAGAGCCTCAGGGGAGAGTGAAGGCCTGCAGGGTGGGGGGAGAGAGACAGGTCGGGGAGTGCAGGACACAGCCAGCTGTCCTTCTGCAGGCTCCCGTCTGATGCAGGGGCAGGGAGCCACCATTGGGACAATAAAACTTGGTGCATTTTGAAAGAAGCACTTGGGACAGCCTTCAAAATCCTTGCACCTGGCCACGCTCAGAGGATCCCTCTGTCCTTTTCAGAACTCATAGGCTTCTACTGAGGTGGATTTGAAGTGAACTTTTAGTAAACGGAGCTTTTCTGGCACCTTGTGTCTGCTATGGTGACAATTGGTGGGGTGATATTTTTGCAAGGAAAGGATTAGCGGCAGTGTTCCTCCTGAGGGCTGTCTGCCTTGGGCATGTGGCTTTCTTCTGCAGGAGTTTCCTAATTACAGCCTGTCACTTGGCCACCAGGCACTGGAGACTGGGAACTTCCTCCCAAGAGGGGCTCACCAGGCTCCAGAGGCTTCCTCCTCCCAGAAAGGGGACTACGCCTGACCCTGGGCACTGGCAAGCTCCACTGGGCTGGGGGCTGCACCTCCTGCCACTCCCTGGCATGTCGGTGCCCTGAGTATGATGCCGTGCTACACACATGCCGAGCCGCCTTCACACTAGCCTAAGCCATGCCCCAGCAGTCCTGGTTCCCCATCCGGGGGTGTGATGGGGCTAGGTTGGCGGGGGAGGCAATGCTGTTCCATCCCGACCCTACACGTATCCTGCTCACTCACCCTAGGCTGTCGTCATCCCAGCAGCTGGAGAGGCTGCTGTCCAGGAGGCTGCGGGGGGGTGAGCCAGGCGGGGTGGCCGGTGGGCCTGAGGGCTGCAGCCAGCTGGCAGGGTGGGCCAGCCCGTGCCAGAGCCAGCACAGCACAGTGAGCAGGGCCTGTGGGGAGAGGGAGAGGAGCTTTGGGAGGCCGGATACACCCTGGGACGGGGAAGCAGGGGGGGCTGTGTGTCCCACTGGGAGCTTACCTGCCAGAGAGCCCACCCCCGACTCAGGGCCTCAGCAGCCATGCACCACAGCACACTCCAGGGCCGTGGCTGCCTGAGCATGGGCAGCGCCAGCAGGGACTCGGCTGTGGCCCGCAGCTTGGGGTCCGGCTCCAGCATCATGACAAGGACTGACCGCAGCTCAGCTGACAGACCTGCCCGTGAGGCAGGGCTGTATCACCTCCCAGGATGCTGACTGGCCCCTGAGCCCGGGGTGCCCCCCCCACCAGCCACGCCTACCCAGGAGCCTGTGCAGCACATCCCTCCCACCACAGCCCCACTCACCAGCAGTGAACTCAGGGGGCAGGTAACCCTGGCGCAGCTGCTGCCAGCCCTCCCCACCGTGGGGCAGCTCCATGTTGCATGCCACCTCCAGGATGGTGAGCCCCAGACTGGGAGGGATGGGACGGGGACAGCGGCAGGGTTGGCCTCAGGATGCAGACTCGGTCCTGGGCTGCCCCGTAGAGGAAGGGGGAAAGGCTGCTGTCTGCTGCCCTCAGCTGGGGAGGGGGAGTATGCTCCAGGAGGTCCCGCAGGGCTGATGATGAACCCAGGCAGGATGGGGACATATCATGGATTATGGGCCCCACAGCCAGGGCAGCCCTTGGATCACTGTGGTGGTCCTCCCAGGGACCTGCTGGACAGCCACTTGGCTACTGCAGTGTCAGTGTTACTATCGTAATAATCAGATGGTTAGGACAGTGGTTACCAGCATGGACCCTAGAACCCAGTGCCTAGGTCCAGTACCAGCTGTGCCACCTGCTAGCCGTGGGCTTAAGGCCAGTCCCTTGACCTCACTGTAAATGGAATCACACTTGTTCCTCGGTGGGGCTGTGAGAAGGTGTGCTACTCCGTGCACAGCAGCTCTAGAGGGCTCCTGACTTGAGACCCCTCGACTGCAGGGTGGGGCAGCATCTCCTGGGCCTGAGGCCAGGCATCCTGGGTTCGGACAGAGCTTCCTCCCAGGAAATCCATCTCCTGCTGATCACCCCCAGGAAGGGTCTCCTGCAGCCCACCACCGCCCTGCTTGGCCCAAGCCTTACCTGAACACGTCTGCCGCCGTCCCGTAGGAGCCCTGCAGCAGCTCAGGGGCCATGTAGCGGGGGTCTCCCTCCTGGGCCTCGCCAGCTCCCACCGTACCCAGCTCCACCAGCAGCCCAAAGTCACCCAGCTTGCAGCGACCCCGGGGCCCCAAGAAGATGTTGGCGGGCTTGACATCGAGGTGCACCAGGCCCTGGCTGTGCAGGTGGGCCAGGGCAAGCAGGATGTCCCGCAGGTAGCTCCAGACCTGGGTCTCGGGCAAGCTGGCGCCCCGGGCCTCACAGTGCTGCTGCAGGCTGGGCCCGCACAGCTCCGTCTGTAGGTACAGGACACCGCCCTCCTCCCAGGCCTGCTCCAGCTGCACGCAGCGCGGGTGCTGCCCCACCTTCTCGTGGCCGCCTACCTCCGCCAGCTTGCGGGCCCGGTCCTTGGGGCCCCGGTAGGGCGACATGGAGCGCTTGACCGCATAGAACCGGCCATCTTCTTTGGAGCGCACCTGGAAGGGAGGTGGCAACCACAGGGTGGGGGTGTGCCATGAGTGGCACACTCACTTGGGGAAATAAACCCGCAGGTTCGGCGAAGGTTTCACACATGTAGAGGGTGGCATGGCTGGCATCTGTCTCAGCCCCCTGCTGTAATAGCAGAACTGGACAAAGCTCCAGTCCCGGGCCTGGGTCACTGGAGGCTTTGCAATGGAGACGGGCAGCCCTGCGAGCACTGGCCCAGAAGTCCGGGACGTGCTGTTGAGTGGAGCAGGGGCTACAGAACAGGTGATACATGCTACCGGGTCTGAGTGGTTTCCTCTGGGAAGAAGAGCTGATTCAGGGGGCCTTGTTTTGTTTTTTTTTTGTGTCAGAGACTCATTCTGTTGCCCAGGCTGGAGTGCAGTGGCTCACAGCCACCACAGCCTTGACCTCCTGGCTCTGGCGATCCTTCTGCCTCAGCCTTCCAAGTATCTGGGACTACAGGTACATGCCACCACGCCTGACTTATTTTTTGATTTATTATAGAGATGCGGTCTCACCAAGTTGCCCAGGCTGGTCTTGAACCCCCGGACTTAGGCAATCAGTGCTAGGATGATAGGCATGAGCCACCACGCCCAACTCAGGAACCTATGTTGTTTGTATTTTTGAACAAAATGATCTTCATATAGGACTTGTGCAAAGAAAAATCACCATTTTAAAGAAACCATAAATGACTGGAAACTATATTTTAAGAAAAACAAGGCGGCAGGCAGGGGGTAGCCTCAGAGCCTGCCAGCCCAGGCAGGCGGGGTGGGTACTGCACTCAGGGCTGGCTCAGGGGGCCGAGGCCTTGCCAAGGACTCCAGCACAGCTGGCGCCAGGGCAGGAAGAAACGGCAGTGGGGGCTGCCATAGGGCGTGCCAGGTTCTGGACAAGGGGCCGGTGTGCAGGAGGTAGGCCTCAGAGGAGCCTGCAGGGGGGGATGAGAGCAGCCAAGCCAAACACGGAAGGGCCTGTGAGCCCAGGAGAGGCGGGCTGCCAGGATGCTGCTCCATCCAGGGAAGGCGATGGCGGCAAGGGAGGACCCTCAGAGAGGCCTGGGAAGTCATGCCCACTTACCTTGAAGACCTCTCCATAGGAGCCATGGCCCAGGCGGTTGAGCCTCTGGAAACTCTGCTGAAAGAAGGATTCTGGCCGGCTTGGGTCATACCCATGGCTCTGCAGGGTCTCTGAGGCCTCGCCCCGGAACGACACCCTCCGGGGTTGCAACTGGTGCCAGCCTGGGGTCCGAGGAGGGAAGAGGCGGCTGATGGGGATGCTGCCCTTGACAGGAGGCCGGGGTGGAAGGCTCCGGCTGAGCCTCCCGGGCCTCTTGAGGGAGAAGCCGGGTTCTGCGTGGCGGAAGTAGGCTGGCACGGGGACGGGGGTGCCGCTCAGGGGCGGTGGGCTGCCCTCCGTGGGCACAGGCATGGCCGGCGCAGGAGGCCCTGGGGACAGAGACAGAGGCTGTGTCCATTCACCGCCTGGCCCTGTGGCCCCAGAGAGCCCGTGGAGGAGAGCATGTCTACGCAGCACGCTTGCTCTGCTTTAGACATGCAGGCCAGGGGGCAACACACACCGACCAGGAAAAGGCTGAGGACAGACACACACACACTGCTTACTGGAGGTCTGTATTTTGGAGATAGAAGTATAAAATGGAAACCACGGGACTCCTGTTCTCGAGAATGACATGACACGGGCCAGTAAGAGGTTAAGACCAAGGTGGCTTCTGGAGTCAGACCGCCTGTGTGTGCCTCCCTGCCTCATCACAACCAGCTGTCAGACCCTGAACTATGCAGCCTCTTTCTGGTCCATGAGGCGGAAATATTCACACAGGCCCGCTATCCCTTGTATCCAATTCCAAAGCAAAAAAGCCTCAATCCCAGAAGTTTCTTTTTCACAGTTGTGGTGCCAAAGCTCATTTAGTGGAGCTTCACTTCTGAAATGGCAGTGAGAGGAGCTTCCATGAACCCTCTCCCCAGCGTAACAGGCATAAGAGGTAAAGATGAAAATTATTCAAAAGCAGACATTTAAAGTCTCTGGACATATGCTGGGTGCTTTGGAGGTGGAGGTGAAAGGACTGCCTAAGCCCACGGGCTTGAGACCAGCCTGGGCAACTTGGCAAGACCTCATCTCTACAATAAGTCAAAAAATTAGCTGGGCGTGGTGGCTCACACCTGTAGCCCCAGTTACTTGGAAGGCTGAGGTGGAAGGATCACCTGAGCCCAGCAGATCGAGGCTGTAGTGGCCATGAGCATGCCACTACACTCCAGGCTTAAAGTTCCTGGACATGACACTAAGGGTACCTGGCAAACAAAGAAACTTTTCTAGAAGAAAATCACATCTTGATGAGAAAACGGAGCATGTTGGCACCTGAGCCGACACTCCTTCCTTCCAGCAGCCCCTACCCACCTAGCATTGAGGACAGGTGTGGCCAAGAGGATGAGTTCCCTCTCCCTCAGCTCCCCGTCAAGGGTTAGGCATCTGCCCAGGAAGGCCGGGCTCTCAGCACTTCTCACCCCTTCTTGCTCCACATGGCAGAGGTTGAATTTCCAGCTGTCTGGGGCAGACCAGGGCTCCCTTTTTCCACCGCCCCACTCACAGACAGAAGCTTGACCTCAGGCCAGACGCAGAGCCCTAGTCGCCCAAGCTCAGCTCCAACGGAAGCGTGAGAGAAGCAAACCAAGACCAGCCGGCGACTTGCTCTAAGGGAGCAGTTCAATCAGAGGCCGCCGTTGTTCTGCCCCAGCTCTGTGATATGGCTCAGAGGTTTTATTCTGCCCAGGGACAGAGGTAGGTCATAAAGCGGCTCTGAAGCTCTTCACCAAGAAAACTGACCTTATTTGCAACAGGGTAGGGAAATTCCAGCCTAGAGGCACTGTCAAAATCAGTGAAAGTTTTGGTGATGAGCAGTTAGGAAGAGGCTGGTACCTGCATTAGAACAAGGTAAACCAAAGGCCAGCTAGTTTGCCAGAGAGAATCAGGGAAAGGGATATCCAGCAAGAGCTTTACTGCAGCCAGAACAAACCGCAAAAGCTTCAGTGTTAAAGAAGCCCAAATTTAGCCGGGCTCGGTGGCTCAGCCTGTCATCCCGCGCTTTGGGAGGCTGAGGTGAGTGGATGGCCTGAGCCCGCGGGTTTGAAACCCGCCTGGGCAACTTGGCGAGACCTCATCTCTACAATACATCAAAAAATTAGCTGGGCCTGGTAGTGCGCACCTGTAGTTCCAGCTACTTGGAAGACTGAGGCGGAAGGATCGCTGGAGCCCAGCAGGTCGAGGTTGTGGTGGCCGGGAGCGACCCACTGCACTCCAGTCTGGGCGACAGAGTGAGACTCCAACTCAAAAAAAAAAAAAAAAATAAATTTAATGGGATCAGTGTGTGGTGCAATTTATGCCCTATGGTATTGTCAAAAACAGCAACCAGCCAGCATGCAGGGGAACTTAGCAGGAGGGTATGATCAGGGAAAAAACAGTCAAAGGGAATTCTCCTAAAACCACTGTTGTAGATGTGTACGTGCCTAAGACTGTATGTACTCTCAGAAGAGTGACATCAGAGGCTTCACAGTGCAGAGGAAATAGGCTTTCACTACAATAGTCCAGCCAGGCACCAAACAAATAAATAAGCAAACAGTCACAAGCCACAGAGGAGGGCAGAGAACCAGTATGCACAGTTGCTACAGCATAATACTTAAAATGACCAGTTTTCACCAGAAAAACACTGCAAGATGTGCAAAGACACGCAAGAGTGTGACCTATATACAGGAAAAAAACAAAAAAACAAGCAACAGAAACTGTCTGTGAGAAGACCCCTGTGCCAAATTTAACGAACACTTCAAAGCAGTCATTATAGTTTGTTCAAAGAATTAAAATAAACTACGCTTAAAGAAGTAAAGAAAGATACAGTAAGAACATGATACATAATTTAATAGAGACAAAAATTATAAAAATAACCAAATGGAAATTGTGGAGTTGAAAAGTACAGTAATTGAAATTTTAAAAATTCACTAGAAGGGTTCACGGTAAATTTGAGCTGAAGACGTAAGTGAACTTGAGGAAACATCAATAGAGATTATATAATCTGAAGAACAGAGACAAAAAAAGAATAAAGAAACAAGAACAGAACCTCAGAGAAATGTAAACCACACACCACTGAGTGCACCAATGTATGTATAATGGTACCTCAAAAAGAGGACAGAAGGAGCAGAAAATGTTTGAAGAAATAGCTGAAGGGGAGGGGGAGGGGGTGGAGGGCTGAAAAATCACCACTGGGTACAGTATGCACAAGTGGGAGTGGTGGGGACACTGAAAGATCAGGCGTCTTTGCCACTATACAGTGCAACCATGTAACCCAAAAACTATTTGAACACTACTGTAATAAAAAAATAAAATAGCTGAAAACTTCCAAAATTAGATTTTTAAAATTAACACATTAATCCACACATTAAGCTCAACAAACTCCAAGTAGGATGAATGCAGAAACCCACAGATAGCCACGTTGTATTAAAAGTGGTTGAAGGCCTGGCACAGTGGCTCAGCCTGTCATCCCAGTACTTTGGGAGGCCGAGGCGAAAGGATTGCCTGAGCCCCGGGGGTTTGAGACCAGTCTGGGCAACTTGATGAGACCTTGTCTCTACAATAAATCACACATACAGAAAAAACTAGCCGGGCGTGGTGGTGTGCATCTATAGTTCTAGCTGCTTGGAAGTCTTAGGCGGAAGGACCGCCTAAGCCAAGGAGGTCGAGGCTGGGGTGGCTGTGATCGTGCCACTGCACTCCAGCCTGGGCAACAAAGAGTGAGACTCCAACTCAAAAAAAAATGGTTGAAAACCAAAAACATGGAGATAATCTTGAACACAGCAAGGGAAAAAAGACTCATCACTTTCTTACAAGTTTCCCCAGTAAGACTGATGGCTAACTTCTCATCAGAAACAATGGAATCCAGAAGGCAGCAGGATGACAAATTCAAAGACCTGGAGAAAATAATGTCAACCAAGAATACTATTTCCAGCAAAACTATTTTTTTAAATGTAAAGACATTCCTACATATACAAAAACAGAAAGAAGCGGGGTGTGGTGGCTCACACCTGTAATTCCAACACTTTTAGGAGGCTGAAGCAGGAGGATCACTTCAGGCCAGAAGTTCAAAACCAGTCTGGGCAACTCTACCAAAAATTAAAAATGTAGTGATGCATGCCTATAGTCCCAGCTACTGGAAAGGCTGAGGCAGGAGGATCACTTGAGCCCAGGAGTTTTAGACGCAGTGAGGTATGATTGCACCACTGCACTCCGGCCTGGGTGACAACAAGATTCTGTCTTTAAAAATAATAAAGAATGGTTGGGCTCAGTGGCTCAGTCTGTAATCCCAGCACTTTGGGAGGCTGAGGTGAGTGGATTACCTGAGTCATGAGTTCGAGACCAGCCCAGACAACTTGGCGAGACCTCATCTTCACAATAAATCAAAAATTAGTTGGGCACGGTAGTGTGCGCCTGTAGTTCTGGCTCCTTGGAAGGCTAAGGCAGAAGGATTGCGAGCCCAGCAGGTTGACACTGAGGTGGCTGTGAGTGTCACTGCACTCCAGCCTGGGTGACAGAGCGAGACTCCAACTCAATAATAATGATAATAAAAATAACAATAACAATAATAATAATAATTGGACAGGTGTGGTGGCTCACACCTATAATCTCAGCACTTTGGGTGGCTGAAGTAAGAGGATTACCTGAGCCCAGGGGTTTGAGATTAGCCTGGGCAACTTTGCAAGACCTCATCCCTACAACAAATTTTTAAAAAAATAGCTGGGTGCAGTGGCTCACACCTGTAATCCCAGCACTTTGGGAGGTGGAGGTGAGAGGATTACCTGAGCTCAGGGGTTCAAGACCAGCCTGAGCAACATGGTAAGGCATCATCTCTACAATTAATCAAAAAATTAGCCAGGCGTTGTGGCACATACCTGTAGTTCCAGCAACTTGGAAGGCTAAAGTGGAAGGATCCTCTGAGCCCAGCAGGTCGAGGCTGCAGTGACCATGAGTGTGCCACTGCACTCCAGCCTGGGCAACAGAGACTCCAACTAAAAAAAAAAAAAAAAAAAATCCACCACATCTTTGCTGATTTAAGAAACTGCTAGTTCTTTATTGGTGAAAACATGAGCTCAAAACTTTGTCAGTTACTTTGGCCTACTCAGGGCAACGGGACTGATGCCATCCCCCTTTGTTTATTTTGACCATGATTTATTTGGAATGAAGGCATTGTTTTTAATTTTTAAAAATATCATGTAGATTGCTTTAAAATAAAATGCGTTAAAATTTTTTTTAAATGCCAAGGGAGGGAGGGGCATACCTCATCAACAAGAGTACCTGCATAATGAACATTCATATACCTAACCCTGAATTATACCCTATATTTTTGAGATAAAATAAAAAATAAATTTTAAAAATTTTAAACAAACAAGCAAACAAACCCACCACCACCAACAACCACCACCACCACCACCACCAAAACCCAACAGGTGCTGTGGCTCATGCCTATAATCCCAATACACGGAGGTAAGAGGATTGCCTGAGCCCAGGAGTTTGACACTAGCCTGGGCAACATGGTGAGACCTCATCTCTACAATAAATCAAAAAATTAATTGGGCATGGTAGCACTCGCCTGTGGTTCCAGCTACTTGGAAGACTGAGGCAGAAAGATAGCCCGAGCTCAGCAGGTCGAGGCTGCAGTGGCCAAGTGTGGCACTGTGCTCCAGCCTGGGTGACAGTGAGACTCTGACTCAAAAAACAACCACCACCACCAAAACCCAGAAAGAATTAATTTCTAGCAGACATGCCTTACAAAAAATACTAAGGGGAAGTTCTTCAAGCTGAAAGCATGTGACCCCAAACAGTAATTCCAACCCAAATGAAAAAACAAAGAATACCAGTAAAGGTAATTAGGTAATGACAAAAGACAGTATAAATACATATTTCTTTCTTCTCTTAACTGATGAAAAGCAATTGTATAAAACAACATGT
>NW_007097660.1:13906-14708 GCF_000164805.1 Carlito syrichta
TGGGAGGCGGAGGGAAGAGGATTGCCTGAGTCCAGGAATTCAAGAACAGCTTGGGCAACTTGGCAAGACCTTGTCTCTATAATAAAAAAAATTTTTTACATTAAAAACAAAATGTATATGACTATATTGCTGGGCATATAATTATATTAAAAGGTTCAAAATATAATATATATTTGCAAATAATAACACAAAGGAGGTAGATGGGAGAAAAACTGTAATGACAGAAAATGATACCAGATAGCAACTCAAATCCACAGGAAGAAGTGACAAGAAGCAGAAATGATAAGTAAAAACATCAATATAACAAACATTGCACATAACTTGCTTTCCTTTCTTCTCTCAACTTCCTTAAGAAATTAAAGACCAAAATAAATGGAAAGACATGACATGTTCATAGATCCAAATACTTAATGTAGATAAAATGACAATACTCTCCAAACTGATGTGCAGCTTCAGCACAATTCCTATCAGAGCTCCAGCTGGCTGCATTACAGAAGTTGACAAGCTGATCCTAAAATTTGTATAGAAATTCAAGAGACCCAGAATAGTGAAAACAACCTCAAAAAATAATAAAGCTGAAGGATTCATCCCTCTCGATTTCAAAACTTACTGCAAAGTTACAGTAATCAAAACAATGTAGACTACGAGCCTGTAGTTCCAGCTACTTGGGAGGCTGAGGTGGGAGTATTGCTTAAGCCTAGGCATTCAAGTACAGCCTGAGCAACATACTAAGACTGTCTCTTGAAAGAGAAAGAGAGATAGAGATATAGAGATAGAGAGATAGAGAGATAGAGAGAGAGGG
>NW_007097660.1:14812-18019 GCF_000164805.1 Carlito syrichta
AGGGAGGGAGGGAGGGAGAGAGAGAGAGAAAGAGAAACAAGCAAAAACCAGTGTGGTACTCACACAGAGATAGATATGACAAGGGGTCCCCCAAAAGCTGGAATTTTCTTTTGGAGGGCGGGCCCTTGTAGTACAGGCTTTCCCTGCTAAGTAAGTGTCCTAGGACACTTTGGCACCAGTTTACCAACTAGTGTTGTTGGGAGAGGCTGCATTTGGTTTCACTGAATTTTTTGAGGAGATTCTTTCAACATGTTTGCCCATTTCTTGATGGGTGATTTACAAGGCTATCTACCCACACCACAATGAATGTTCAGCAGTTTTTGACCAAAAACAGCATGACCTCTCCATGCCCCACCCTTCCTATTCACCTAGTCTTGCCCTGAGCAACTTTTGTTTCCCTGATGAAAAAAGTCCTCAAAGGGAAATGTTTTGTTGATGTGGAAGAGGTGAAACAAAAAAATGGCAGAAGCACTAAAAGGCATCAAAGGCTGGGTGCGGTGGGTCACGCCTATAAATCCCAGCACTTTTGGGAGGCCAAGGTGAGAGGATTGCCTGAGCCCTCGGGTTCGAGACCAGCCTGGGCAACTTGGGGAGCCCTCATCTCTACAATTAAAACAAATTACTAACCGGGCATGGTGGTGTGTGCCTGCAGTTCCAGCTACTTGGAAGACTGAGGCAGAAGGAATGCCTGAGCCCAGCAAGTCGAGGCTGCAGTGGCCATGAGTGTGCCACTGCACTCAGCCTGCACAACTGAGTGAGAGACTCCAACTCAAAAAAATAAATAAAATAAAAATAAAAGGCATCAAAATTGACGACTTCAAAAACTGTTTTTGAACAGTGGAAAAAGCATCTCAAGAGGTGTATTACATTAAACAAAGTACTTTGAAGGTAACTGAAGTTTAAATGTGTAAGAATAAATACATAATTTTTTAATAAATAAATTCAGGGGTTTTGGGGGGCCCCCCTCAAATATACAGAGCAAGAAACAGAATTGAGCCGGGCTCAGGGGCTCAGCCTGTAATCCTGCGCTTTGGGAGGCCGAGGTGAGTGGATTGCCTGACCTGGGTTCGAGACCTGCCTGGGCAACTTGGCGAGACCTCATCTCTACAATACATCAAAAAAAAAAAAAAAAAAAAAAAAAAAATTAGCCAGGCGTGGTAGTGCGTGCCTGTAGTTCCAGCTACTTGGAAGGCTGAAGTGGAAGGATCGCCAGAGCCCAGCAGGTCAAGGCTGCGGTGCCTGGAAGCGTGCCACTGCACTCCTGTCTGGGTGACAGAGTGAGACTCCAACTCAAAAAAAAAAAGAAAGAAAAGAAACAGAATTGTAGGTTCATAAATAGACCCTCATAATTATGGTCAATTAATTGTCAATAAGGGTGCCAAAACAATTCAATGGGAAAGAATAGTCTTTTCAACAAACGGTTGTTGGGACAACTGATTATCTACATGCAAAACTAATTTAGCAGAAAAATCTTACCTGATCTATATTCCCTTATAGTGTAAGTACTCTGTCTCATATATGTGTGTGTGTGTGTGTGTGTGTGTGTGTGTGTGTGTGTGTGTGTAATTTTTTTTTTGAATCAGTCACATTCTGTCACCCAGGCTGCAGTGCACTGGCACAATTACGGCTCACTGCAGCCTCGATCTCCTGGGCTCAGGCGATCCTTCCTCCTTGGCCTTCCACAGTGACGGGATTACAGGCATGAGCCACCAAGCCCTGGCCAGTATATTCACATATGTCTTGTCAGAAATATTAATGTGTTTGATTATGGGATGATGCTCCAGACCCATAAGTGATGTTCATATATGTTATATGCACCCTATTAGTTTTCTAAAATCTGCAGTATTTTGAAGTTCAAAACACATCTGGCTCCAGGATTTGTGAACCTCTAATACTGGCCTTAAGATGCGCTTGGCCCAGTGTCTAGCATGAATACTAACCGCTATCATCACAAACCATGGGCCATGTAGTTCATGCCTGTAATCCCAGCAATTTGGGAGGGTGAGGTGAGAGGACTGCATGAGCCCAGGAGTTTGAAACCAGCGAGACCCTGTCTCTACAATAAATCAAAAAATCAGTCAGGCATGGTGGTGCTGCCTATAGTCCCAGCTACTCAGGAGGCTGAGGCAGAAGGATCACCTGAGTCCAGCAGGTTGAGGCTGTGGTGGCCATCAGTCTGCTTGCACTCCAGCCTGGGCAACAGAGTGAGACTCCAACTCAAAAAAAAAAAAAAAATGCTGGGGCAGTGAATTAAAGAATGTACAAAGTACAGCGTTCCCCCGATGTAATGACTTTGTGTGTTGGGGCAGAAAGGGTTGTTGCATTGCCCTGATGTTGTAATTGAAACAAAAACATGAAAAAGACAGCGAGGGAATAAATTTTTGGAGGCAGCTACAATGTATCAAAAGAGGATGTAGCTAGCAGCAGATGAGTCAGTAACCCCAACAGGAAAGAGCCTCATCTGAGCAGCAGCCTGCCGTCCTGGGGAGGAGGGGGTGAGGGGAAGGACACTACCTGGGCCTTCCTCTGCCTCTGTTTACCTCGAGAATCCCATCCCGAGGTTTTGCCAAGTGAGGAGCCAGGGTATCAGGACCCGCGAGAGTGCTGGTCATTAGGAGCCTCCAGGCCCTCCCAGGCACACTCAGAGACCCGGACCTCTGCATCTTCACCCAGTTTCCGATGTCACTGTGTCTCAACGTCACTTACGTTCTAGCAAAGACTGGCCTGGCCAAACAGCCTCAGGGGTGGGATGGGGGAAGACGGAAGCAGCAGGGGGTCCCGCGGGAAGCCAGGGTGGCCCTGAGCCCAGGTTAGGCCGGGGAGCCCTCCGCAGTTTCCAAGGGCCTCACCCTCTCACGCATCTGCTGACCACGGTCTACGGCTAGACTGTGAGTTCCTCCCGGGCAGGGCCACCGCTGAGTCCAGCTCCGTGGGCGCGGGGACACCCTGTCCAACAGAGGGGAGGGCCGGGCTGGCACCGGGGAGGGGCGCTAGCGCGGGACTGGAGGGAAAGTGGGCGGGGCCTTCCGGGAGCGGCGAGGGACGCAGGGGTCGCCGCTGGGGGAAGGGGCTCCCGGATGGAAGGGGACCGGGAGGCTGGGGAAGGCCCCGAGGGACGGGACGGCCGCGGGGAGGGGGCTTGAGAAGTGGGCGGGGCCGTCGGGGCAGGGCTGGCGGGGAGGGGTGCGCAAAGGGGCAGGGCCGGCC
>NW_007097660.1:18082-19820 GCF_000164805.1 Carlito syrichta
GGTTTGCGACTCGTGCTCAGCTCAGATTCCCCGCAGCAGCCCCTTTCCGGCTGAACGACCTTGGGGACGCGCTGGGCTTTTCTGAGCTCCGGATTAGACTCTTCGTGAAAGCGGCGCCGGGACGCCTGGATGATCCCCTAATGTGATTAGCAGGGGCCAGCGGAGCAAACCCACCTGGAGATTGCGCCTTCCTGGGGGGGGGTCCTTCATCCGTTTAACCGGGTGAGAGGAGCCACGCTTTCTGGCAACCCCCTTCCGCACCCTCGCCGTTCATCCGCACGTCCCTCCGGCCTTGTTTTGGCTATCGCGTTGACTTCTCTCTGGAATTCCGTCTTCTCTTTGTGCCGACTTGCTGACCACCCGGCTGCTCCTAGCCCTGACCACCTGAGCCAGTCACCCTCCCCCAACCGCCGCCCCCACCCCAAGGTCAAGGACTGCCCGCAGCACACGCTCCTGCCGTGCAGGAACCTCCCGGGCGGGGCTGCAGCCCATCGCCAGGCACTCTTCCTTGGCATTAGCATCTCTGGCAGCCGTGCCCCCCAGTGACCCAGCCCAGATCCTTGTTGAAGACCCCAGGGTGGCCCGGTGAGGCCTGGGGAGCAGACAGACCCCTCTCCAGCTGCCCAGGGCTACCTCTACCAGCACCATCCCATTGCCAGGGCGGGACCCTTTCCAATCGCCTTTTTTTTTTTTTTTTTTTTTTTGAGTAGGGGTCTCTGTCACCCAGGCTGGAGTACAGTGGCACCATCACAGCTCACTACAGACTCGACCTCCTGGGCTCAGGTGATACTCCCACCTTAGCCTCCCGAGTCACTGGGACTATAGGCTAATTTTTGTGGGGATTTTTTTGTGAAGACGAAGTCTCACTATGCTGCCTGGGCTGGTGTTGAACTCCTGGACTCAAGCAGTCCTCCTGCCTCAGCCTCCCAAAGTGCTCCTGCCCCGCCGGAGGACTTCCTGGAAAAGGCGGCACCCAACCCAAATGTCCATTCTTGAAAATCTGATTCACAGTACTTTTTTTAAAATTCAAAAACATGCTTTCAATGGAAATTTCACTGTGTGGGAAAGGGCTGTAATATGAATGTAATATATAAATATAAATAAGGACAGTTCTCAGGTAAGCGTGTGGGCTGAGGTGTTAGGGAAACAACACCGTCCTGCTTGGGCCACACAGTGTCCACGTGTGTAAAATGGGGATCACAGTAACAGTTCCTCCCTCCCTGGGGGCACGAGGCCTAAATGAGAAAAGTGCCTGTAAAGTGCTTGGCACAAGCACATGGTAGGGACTCACTAATTGTTTAATAAAAATAAGAGTCAGGGCTCAGTAGCTTATGCTTATAATCTCAACAATTTGGGAGACTGAGGCAGGAGGGTCACTTGAGGCCAGGAGTTCCAGACAAGCCTGGGCAACATAGCAAGACCCTGTCACTCCAAAATTTTTAGCTGGACGTGGTGCCTCACGCCTGTAATCCCAGCAATTTGGGAGGCCGAAGCGAAAGGATTGCCTGAGCCCAGGGGTTCGAGACCAACCTGGGCAACTTAGTGAGACCTTATAAGAACAAATATGAAAATATAACGCCTGTAATCCTGCGTTTTGGGAGGCCAAGGTGAGTGAATTGCCTGAGCCCACTGGTTCGAGACCCACCTGGGCAACTTGGTGAGATCTCATCTCTACAAAAAATCAAAAAAATTAGCCAGGCATGGTAGCGTGCGCCTGTAGTTCCAGCTACTTGGAAGG
>NW_007097660.1:19840-23912 GCF_000164805.1 Carlito syrichta
CAGAGGGGTGGGCTGCTCCCATAAACAACCCTGTCGCCACATGGTAGAAACTTGAGAAATGTGTTTCTGGTTTCCTGGGAAGTTGGACTGAGGCAACTGCCATCTTTATTTCTATGTTATCACATTAACTTGGGGGAGTCCGACACCCTTCATCAGATGGTGCAGGAAAACACAGTAGCCAGGCCTCCAAAACAGGGCGCCTTTGTCCACGCTGACACCCTGGCCCTGAGCCCAGTTCAGTTTCAGGGGAGGATTTAGGTCAGAAGAAAAATGGCCTGGTAGGGGGGAGGCGGCATAGGGGAGGCTGCAGTCTTAAAATCTGCTTTAGCACAAAACTGAGGTGTTTCACCTCTTCCCAGGGCTATCCCTGCACCCCTAGGGTCAGGGGTGGGAAAGGTCATGACTTTGAGGAGAAAGTATTATGGGACCAGCTAAGCCCCACAAAAGAGCTAGTTCGCAAATTCCCATCTGCTGGAAATTCCCCATGTCATTTCGTCAGGCGGTCACCTCTTTCCAGTCAAGTTCAAGTCAAAAAGTCTTTATGGACCCCTGTGGAGAGCACAAACCTGTGCCCAGAGGGATATGAACTCCACCAGAAGTTTCTAGTCAGCTGAGGAGAGGGGAGGAGCCACCAGGGCCGAAGAGCTAGGAGTGATTTCCAAAGCCAGTGAGCTTTGCCAAGCATGCAGAATGTCCTGAACCGTTTAGAACTTGAGGGCTTCACATGAGTTCCTTCTCCATGGGGTCTTAAGGGATACTACTCAAAGAGGGTTTATGAGAGCCGCCCCTTCACAACTTGCTATTACAGTCCGAGAGCATGCCTCGAAGGCTAGTTCTTAGCCTCAATGCACATGTACAGGGTTGGCAAATAGTTTGGAGGTTCCTGTATCTTTTATGGAAAGAGATAGATAACATTCTCAGGCCTGGCTCAGGCCGCTGAGTGCCATCTTCTCTGCTGGCCTCGCCTGCCATCCTCTGGACAAAGATGGTACTGCTGCCAAGGAGATACTCTCCTTGGGACCAGGTTTCTAGGGCAAACTTGAAAGTCAACGAGGCACCAGAGGGCCGTGAAAAAAAATTACCCTTTCAAAAATGGCAAGAAACAGATCTGGCGCAGTGGCTCAAGCCTGTAATTCCAGCACTTTGGGAAGTTGAGACAAGAGGATTGACTGAGTCCAGGGGTTCGAGATCAGCCTGGGCAATTGGTGAGACTTCATCTCTACAATAAATCAAAAAATAAACCAGGTGTGGTAGTACGTGCCTGTAGTTCCAGCTACTTTGGAAGGTTCAGGTGGAAGGATCGCCTGAGCCCAGCAGGTGGAGGCTGTGGTGGCCGTGAGCATGCCACTGCACTCCAGTCTGGGTGACAGTGAGACTCCTACTAAAGAAACAAATTTTGAGTCAAAGAATTAGCTGGGCACGGTGGCAGGCACCTATAGTTTCAGCTACTTGGGAGACTGGTGGGAGGTTCCCTTGAGCCCAGGGGTTCGAGGCTGCAATGATCTAGGATTCTGCAACTGCACTCCGGCCTGGGAGACAGAGCAAGGCCCTGTCTCTAAAAAACAATATCCTATGTTTTACCAAAAAATAAGTATTTTTTAAATTAGAAAATCTAGTTTATTTAGAAAGTGAATGAGAGAGAAGAGAGAGAGAGAGGAGATTCACCTCCCCAATGTAGGGGAGGGGCCAACGCTTAGGAAAACAGGGCCAGACCATAGCTCAAAGAACGTGTGGCCAGACAATAGCTTAGCAAGGCAATGGCCAAAAAATAAGTATTTAAAAGACTCAAAATAATTTTAAAAACAATAATAAGATCAGCCCCAGTGGCTCATGCCTATATTCCCAGCACTTTGGGAGGCCAAGATGAGAGGGTTGTCTGAGCCCACAGGCTCGAGACCAGCCTGGGCAACTTGGTAATACCTCATCTCTACAATAAATCAAAAAAAGTAGCTGGGCATGGTGGCACATGCCTGTAGTTCCAGCAACTTGGAAGACTGAGGCGGAAGGATCGCCGGATCCCAGCAGGTTGAAGCTGCAGTGGCCGTGAGCGTGCCACCACACTCCAGCCTGGGTGACAGAGTGAGACTCCAACTCAAAAAAAAACCCAAAAAACAATAATAACAGTAGCACTTCCTTATCTGTACAGTGTTTTGCAGTTTTCGAGATCCCTGGAGGAGAGAGGCCAGGATCCCTCACCCCCACCCTGAGGTCACAGGGACAGAAGCACGGGCCCCTCGTCTCTTGGCCTGCCTAGGCCTGGAAGGACCCCGCGCGCCCTCGTGTGTCCCATCCCCGCAACAGCATTGTGGAGCTACTGTGGCCACCCAGAGACGGATAACGTGACTTTAAAAGGCTCGGTGGCTCAGCCTGTAATCCCCCGTTTGGGAGGCTGAGGTGAGTGGATTGCCTGAGTCCGCAGGTTTGAGACCCGCCCGGGCAACTTGATGAGACTTCATCTCTACAATAAATCAAAAAATTAGCCGGGCGTGGTAGTGCGCGCCTGTAGTTCCAGCTACTTGGAAGGCTGAGGCGGAAGGATCACCAGAGCCCAGCAGGTCGAGGCTGTGGTGGCTGGAAGCAGCCACTACACTCCAGTCTGGGTGACAGAGTGAGACTCCGACTCCAAAAAAAAAAAAAGGCCAGGAAACAATGACCACAAGTACAGATGTGACTACCTTTGGAGAGAGAGAGGTTGTGACAGGGTCTTCTACACAGCTGGCCACGTTCAGTTTTTTGACCTCTGTGCAGATTACACAGGGTTGCTTCGTGGGTGCAACTGGCATGTGGCACATCCACCTCCCCTGTGTGTGTGCTTCTGTTTGGTTTTTGTAGACTGGGTCTTGCTATGTTGACCACACTGGTCTCAAACAATCCTCCAGTCTCAGCCTCCCAAAGCCTGAGATTGCAGGCGTGAACCGCCACACTCAGCCTTGTGTGCACTCCTCTGTGTGTGCCGGATTTCACTTTGTGTGAGGTTTTAGTATGCTGGCAGAGGGTGGAGTCACCAGGGGTCAGCTTTGCACACATGCAGTGCCTGGGGAACGTTCGAGAAGGCGTCCTGGAGGCGCCAGTGCTGGGATCTGGGCTGAAGAGCTGCCCAGATAAAGGGGTGGCCTGGGGACCTTCAGCACAGCTGCAGTGTGAAGGTGTCTGCCGGCGCCTGGCGCCCCTCCAGCTGTCCTCCCCAGTTCCCGCCCTCGAGGTGCTCGGGTGTCAGGCAGCTGCTGGCAGTCTCTTTTTAGGCCATGCGCCGCCTGGGCCTGGGTCTTGCACTTCCAAGCCCCCAGCTGTTTCCCTGCCCTCAGCCCCCAGCCCTTGCCTCTCAAAGTTGCTCCTCTGTTCAGAGGCTGGGCCATCTCTCTCTCAGGCCAGGGTTCCTGGGAGTGAAGGGTTGCCCAGGCCAGTGCCCTGCCAGGGGCTCTCCCGGCCACACGTGCTCCCTGTGCTCTCAGGCCAGCCCTGCCTGGATGAAGCTGGGGTGAGCGGAGGGGACCGACTCTGCAGGAGGTGGGGTGTTGGCATTGCAAGGGCTGCAACACCCGACTGGGCCCGCCCAAGTCCCAAGTGGCTGTTAGGGTGGCTGGAGGCCCTGGGCTGCCTGGCATTTTCTACAAGCCATGCCAGCACCCTGGCAGCCTGGCAGTGACAGCCGTGGCACGGGTATTCCCTCTGGCAGTGGCTAAACAGGCACTCATCCTGTGCCCCCCACGTGGCCGCTCCGGCCTCCCCACCCGCCTCCTCCTGGCGCCCTGCAGGGTGAGTCGTGTGTCTGGGCATCTGGCCCCAAACTGACCCAGGTCTGAAGCAGACACCTCGGACCCAGTCTGGCGTAACTGAGCCTGCTGCCTGCCCAGAGCATGTGGGGTGGCAGAGGATGGTGGGCCTGGGGCCCCTGAGACCCCCTGGCTTCAGATTCTGGCCCCACTGCTCAAGAGCTGTACAATCCCTGCCAAGTCCCTTTCCCTCTCTTCCTCTGTTTTCCCATCTGTGAATGAGAATAAGAAGCAGCTCCTGCCAGGAGTTCCAACACGGGGGTGCTCTTATTATTGTCTTTTTTTTTTTTTTTTTTTTT
>NW_007097660.1:24171-33155 GCF_000164805.1 Carlito syrichta
GGCTGATTTTTTTATTTATTGTAGAGATGAGGTCTCGCTGCCCAGGCAGGTCTCAAACTCGCGGGCTCAGGCAATCCACTCACCTCAGTTTTGTTTTTTGTTTTACATCAGGATTTCACTGTCACCCAGGCTAGAATTCAGTGACATGATCACAGCTCACTGCACTCTCGACCTCCTCAGCTCAAGCAATCCCGCCTTGTCCTCCCGAAGTGTTAGAATTACAGGCATGAGCCACTGCACCCAGCCTGTCCTCATTTTAGAGGAAAATGAACACCCTCAGGAAGGTCACTTTCTGCTCAAGGTCCCCAGCCATGTGGAGTGGGTGCTTGCTAGGTCTGAATCCAGTAACCAGCCTTCTAACCACGGGGCTACTCAGCGCCCTCTATGAGGATACCAGGGAACCGGCACCCACTGCAAGGGGCAGGGCAGGTGGCCTGGCAGGAAAGCCGTCCCCGGGGAATCTGATGGGCCCATCCCAGCTGTCCTGGGCTCTCATGAGACGGAGGATTGGGCAGGGGACACGCCTGAGCTTCTGGCCGCAGGCTTCCGAGTCATAGCTGTGTCCTGAGCAGCACAGGGCAGAAGGTGGACATTCAAGGTGCTGGGCCCAGGGGCTGGGCTGGGAGTGTCTTGCGTAATGGAGGGTCTGTGTCAGGAGAGTGTGTGTTTGGACATGGCGTGTGTTTCTCCTATGGGTGTGAGCCCTGCGAGGGAGTCTTGTGTATGGAGAGAGAGAACAGCACTGAAGTGCAGCCCACGGTGTGGGGGAGGGGAGACAGGATAGGGGGCACAGGGACCTCTTGGTAGCGGGGGCACTTTGGAGTGAGGATACCTGGCAACAGCCCCGGAGTCTGCCAGGGGCTGGTCCAGCCCTTAGGGTGTGAGCTCAGCAGCCTCTCATGGAGACACTTCCGGCACCACTCCCCCTTGGAGCTCCCCCAGACCCCCAAGCTTCCCAGGCTGCCTGGTTTGGCAGGCTTGACTCCTTAGCCAGAGGCATCAGGGGTGGCTGACTGAGTGGGGGATAGGCGGGCAGACAGACAGGGTGTGGGGCTCCTGGACCAGGTAGCGTTCAGGGGCTGGGGACTGAGTCACTGACATCCCCAGCCAGCTCGGTGGGGTCCGCAGGCTCACGGGACGGGTGGCGCCTGCTGTCCAGACCCCACTCCCAGCACCTCTCAGGTCTCCCCACAAGGCCCCCAGTGTGGAGAGCTGCTCCCGGTCCCTGGGCTCCCCTCCTCAGTCGGCCCCTGCAAGCCTGCTCTGCCCATCCTGAGGGGGGCACCTCCAGCCTGTCCGCCAAAATCAGAGTTGCTGCTGGGCAGCTGAGGCAGGAGAGGAGGCAAGGCTGGAGGGCTGAGCCTTGGAAAAACAGCCAGGACTCTTGGATAGGCTGAGCGCGGGTGGCCTGTCCCCGCGTGTCACCGTCCTTCTTGGAAAGAAAGAGGAGGAAGGGGGTGGCTCGGGTTGGAGACTCAGGCCCCCGCTGGCAAGTCAAAGTCAATCCTCTGTTGGAGACAAAAAGCCTGTACCCCTGGGAGGTCTCAGGATTAGATGGGATAATGACTTGGCTCTTCTTGGGCACCCACCTGTCAGGGTTTGATCCTCTGTGGCCTCTGTCCACATGTCTGTGACACCCCATGGCCTCTGCACTCTCTCTGTGATACAGTAACCCACTCTTCAGCCCCTGCCAGCCACACCCGGGTTTCTGGCCCTGGATTCTGGTCTCTCCCCAGCTGTGCTTGGACTGGGCCTAGGGTGCCCGCCTATCCCTCGTTGGGTGGACATCTGAGCCCTCTCCGCCTGGCGCCAGGGCCTGACTCACGTGAAGAGGCTTTGGGGGCCTGGCAGGGGGCCGTCTACTGTCAGCACCCATGATGGATGAGGGGCAGGACTGGGAGGAGGTGGGAGGTGGCGGTGGAGAAGGCTAGACTCCTGGCACACCAGCAGGTGAGAGTTGGCCCCCCAGGGTCTGCAGGCAGAGCCTCTTCCTCTCACAGCTGGGGGGGGTTTGGGTGAGGCCCCACCAGCAGGGGGGTTTAAAGACCCAAAGAGTGTCGATCCCTCCCACTCTGCCCAGCATCATGGGCGCCTGGGTCTTCCCCACAGCCCTCTTCCTTCTCTGTCTGATTCCAGAGAGCCTGCAAGGCGGTGAGGGTGATGCAGCTGGGAGTGGGGAGCTGGGGGCCCAGTTGGGGACTGGCCCCATCTGGCGTCCTGGAGACAGGGAAGGTCAGGATGTGGGAAGCCTGGGCTGGGCAGAGAATTCAGACACAGGAGGTTTTGGGACACCGGGGGTGGAGGGCTGGTCCTATCCCATTGCAGCCTCCAGGGTCCCCAGCCCTGAGTCAGCGCCCCCCTTGCTCCCCCAGGGCTGCCCCCACTGCCTTCTGGCCTGGGAAAAGGTAAGCATCCCCTGCAGCACTGGGGTCAGGGAAGGGACCTCTGGGGGGCTCTGGGAGCTCTCTGGGGGCAGCCCAGATGCTCCTCAGCTCTGAGACTCTGGGAGGGAAGCCCCAGAGAGCATGTCCCTCTGGGTCTTCCTGGCAGGGAGTCTTGTCAGGGGTCAAAGCCGGGAGCACACACACCCTGTGGCTGAGTCAGGGCAGAATCTTGACCCTGGGCCTGAGCACTTGGGCCCCTGGAGGAGGGGCCTGGAGGGTGGGCAGCTGTGGCAGGAGGGGAAGACGTCTCTGGCAGTCAGAAGAGGTGGGGCCTGGAGGAGACCAGAGGGAGGAGACAAGGCCAGGCAAAGGGACTGGGGAGGTGAGGGTGAGTGTCATGGAAGGATCTTTACTCCAGAGACCTTTGGGTACCTCATGTGAGTGGAAGGGCTTCCTTCTGAGACCTGGTGTATCTGAGCTGCAGGAGAAAAAGATGGGGTTGGGAGTGGGTGGGAGGAGGAGGATGTTTCCAGGAAGAGAATGGAGTGAGGAGCACACCTTCCTGAGGAAGAGGCTGAGTGGCTGTGTCCCATCAGGCTCCCGGGGAAACAGTTCAGATCCCTCACTTCATGCCCCAGCCCCAGACTGCTCACCTGACTCTGTTCTCACCCCTCCTGTGACCAACAGGGAAACTGAGGCCTGGAGAGGGAGGGGTGGCGTCCAAACTTGTCCTTTTTGCCCCCTGCTAAGTTACCCCCTTCTCCCCAACAGGTTTAGGGAGCCCGAGTGGCTACCGATCAGGTGAAGCTGAGGCTGGGGGGTGAGGCACCCCGGTTCCTGGCCCCTCCTGCTCCCAGGCTCAACTTCTCACTTCTCCCACAGACTATGGGCCCCCCAGTGGCCTGGGAGCAGGTGAGGCCTGGCACGCAGAGGGGAGTCAGAGGGGCTCTCCCCAGCATGTGGGATTTGAGGTGGGGGAGGCCGGGCAGGAGCAGGGAAGGTGGGAGAGGAAAGCAGTCATCTCAGAAACATGTGGGGACAGAGCTGAACCCCCACATGGCCCTGATGCCCTAGCTGGGGCAGGAGAGGAGAGGGAGGGAGAGGGGAGGGGAGAGGGGAGAGAGGGAGGGAGGCTCAAGGACCCCTCCTGCACCCCAGCCCTCCGCCCTCGTGGGAAGGGGCCGCGGAGCTGAGTCCCCACAAGCCCGCTGCTTAGAGAGGCTGTGGGCTGGGTGGGGGGTTCTGGGGAAACGCTAAGGGGGTTTCCTCACTTGCTCCCTGTCTCCTTCAGGCTTTGGTGGGGGCATGAAACCACAGAAGCCAGGTGAGCCCTGGCCCAGAGCCAGCTCTCTTGGTGTCCCCATCTTTCTGTCACACTCCTCACCTCAGTCTGTGCCCACAGGATTCACGAACGGGAACGGGCTGGGAGCCCAGTCAGGTGAGCGCGGTGGGGTCTGGGGGGTCCACAACCTGGTGCCCTCTCCCTGCCTCCCTCCCAGACCTCAGGGGGAGGGGTAGGATTGGTGAGTTATTCGGTGGGGGGAACCTCTCCGGTTTGCTGCTGTCTGGTCTGGTCCAAGGGCAGGTATAAGTGTCTCGCCCCCCCCCACCTCAGCTGGGACCGCCCCAACTCACCTCTCCCTCTCACATTGGCCTTTGAACTCAGAATGGCCATGGAGCAGGTGGGGAGCGGGGACTGGAAGCCAGGATTCCAGGGGTATCCCTGGGGCAGGGGACTTCTGAGACCCCTCATTTGCTCCTCGTCTCTTTCTCAGGCATTGGGGAGACTGTGAAACCCCAGAAGCCAGGTAAGTCTCCCCAGACCCCGCCTGTGTCTCCCCACCCCTGGGTCCTACCCACCCTATACCCACTCCCGTCCTTCTGACCCCGCTTGCCCTCTCCACCCAGGACTTGGGATTGAACTGGGAGCAGAGGCCTTCCCAGGGGCTGCCACACAGCCAGGTGAGGTGGGAGGAGGGAGGGGTATGGAAAGGGAGGGTAGTGGGGCTCCTGAGCCTTCACCTGCTTGGGGGTAGCGGGTGTAGTGGGGTCAGCATGTCCGGGACCAGCTCCCTGGTTCCCGCAGGCCTCAGAGAGGACAGAACTGGGGCCTTGCTGGAGATGGGTGGGAGAGAGACACCAGAGGTTTCTGATGTCTGATTTGAGGAGGGGGAAACAGGGGCGCCCCTGCCTCACCCTCACCTCAGCTGCATCCTCACACACCCCCTGCCTCACCCCTCAAACCCTTCAAGCCAGCATGGCTAGGGAGCAGAGGGGTGGGTGGAGGAGCCCCCGGGGTCCCGGGAGGGAGGCTGGGTCCCTGAGGCCCTCTCTCCTGCCCCATCCCTCTCCCAGGCTTTGGAGGTGCTGTGACACCCCAGAAGTCAGGTGAGTGCCGGCCTGTCCCTATTGCCACTCCTCTGTCTCCCTTTAAAGCCTCATCCCACCCTCTTGTCCCTCTGGTTCTGTCTCCCCAGGATATGGAAATGGCCTGGGAGCAGGGGCCTTCAGAGGGGTGGGAGCCCGGTCAGGTGAGGACACCTGGGGCAGGACCCTGGGGCAGGAAGGGATGAGGAGGGGTTAGAGCTGTAATCAGGGACCCTGGAGGGGGAGAGTTGGGATCTGGAGGGAGGGCAGGGCTCAGTCTCCCTGTCTCTCCCCAGGCCTGGAAGCTGATGTGAACCTCCAAAGCCTTTTGAGGGGACAGCCCAGCCCACCCCCTCTTGGTTCTGTCCCTGCCCACTCCTGGCCCCTTCCATGTCCCCCAAAGCTGCCTGCTCCACGGCTTAAGGCTCTCGCTTTGTCTCCTCAGGATTTGGGAGCAGAAATGGCTTGGGCGTTGGCGCTTTTCCAGGAGCAGGAGTCCTGCCAGGTGAGGGCGGAGGGGTAAGCAGGGGCGGTAGGATGGCAGGGTCACAATCCTCATTCTTGCGGGCTGGGGCCAGTGTCAACCTCTTCTTGGCTCTCCCTAGGCCTGGAGGGGATGAAACTTCAGAAGCTAGGTGCGGGGGGACTCTGCCCCTCACCCCGCCTCACCCTTCAGCCTCCCTCTGGCCCCTACCCCCAGTTTGTATTGCACCCCAAGGGCAGGTCCCTTCCCTTCGTGGCCTGATGATGCCACCCGTGTGGCTTGAGACTCGGGCCCAGGGAGGGGCTTCCAGGATGTTCTCTGGGTGTGCTCCCCGAGAACTGTCGGGCGTGGAGTGAGGACACCACACAGGTGCTCAGACTCCATGGCACCGCTGTAGCCTCCGCCTCCCTCTCCCCACAGGCCTTTGGGCTCAGAATGGTCCTGAGTCAGGTGGGAAGGGCAGGTGGAGCTGGGAGCTGTGCTTGGGTTTGAGGGTTCGAGGGCACTCCAATCTCCCTCACCTGGCCCCTATTTCTTTCCCAGGCATCAGAGCGGGTGTGAAGCCTCCAAAGCCAGGTGAGCCCTGCCCTGTCCCTATTTCCTGTCCACCCCACACACATCTGGCCCAGGCTCCTCTTACTCCTTCCACTCTGTCTCCCAGGATTTGGCAATGGAAATGGGATGGGAGCTAGAGCCTTCCTGGGAGTCAGAGCCCAGCCAGGTGAGGACACTTGGGCCATTCAAGGAATGAGAGGGAGAAGGAGCTAGGGGAGGTCAGGGACCAAGAAGGCAGAAAATGGATTTCTGGAAGGAGGAAGAGGGTTGAGTGGAGTCCCCATATAGTTTTGTCTCTCTGGCTCTTCCCCCAGGCCTGGCAGGGGGCGTGAAGCCTCAGAAACCAGGTGAGACCCAGACCCTGCTCTCAGTCCCCATCTGGGCTCTGCGCTCCCCTCTCTGGCCTTGTCCCACCTTCGAGTCCTCCTCAGACCCACTCCTCATTCACAGCTTTTCCTCTCCAGGTTATAGCCATGGAGATGTTCTGGGGACCCAGCCAGGTGAGGTCTGAGGGGCTGGGGCTGCTGGGAAGGGGAGGTCAGGGATGCTGGGCCCTGGCACATGGGCTCTTAGGCATTCATTCATTCACCCACTCCCCCCTGAGCACCTGCCTGGAGCCAGGTCTCAGCTGGGCACTGAGAACGCCTGAGCTGGTCAAGCCCGGTCATGGTCCAGACTTACAAGCCAAGGACCACACGCCCAGTGGTGACTGTGGTCAGGCCTGGGGTGGGAAGTCACAAGAGAGGAAAGTGAGGGGGAACATGCAGGGGAGCCAGGCTGGTCAGTCCCAGCCTCACTCCCACTTCGGTGCCACCACATTTCCTGTGCTTGCCCCTCCAACAGACCCTGCAGCTCAGGATGACTTTGGACCAGGTAAAGAGGGGTGGGGACAGAATCGGGGAGCCCAGGGCTGAGGTTCTGGGAGGAAGCCCCAGGACGAGGGTGCCTTGTCAACCCATCTCTCCCCTAGGCTTTGGAGTGGGTAGAAAACTCCAGAAGACAGGTGAGCCCCACCCCGTCCCTGTCTCTGTATCCATTATCTTTTTTCTGCCCATGGCCCCCCAGTGCCAGCTCCCCCGTATTTCCTTTTACTTTGTCTCCCCAGGATTTGGGAATGGGAACGGGCTGGGAGCCAGGGACTTCCTGGGAGCTGGAGCTCAGCCAGGTGAGGTCCTGGTGTTCTGGAATTGTGGGGTCACTGGGGGGAGGTGGGTAGTGCTGTGGGGCCCAGCCCTGGTCCTGAGGGAAGAGGAGAGGTGGGGCGGACTTTCAGATCCTCTCCTTGCTCTTCCCCAGGACTTGGAGCAGGACTGAAGCCCCAGAAGCCAGGTGAGATGTATCCTCTTGCCTCCCAGCTTGGTCTTGTACAACAAACCTCATTCAACAAACAAATCATGGGCCACATCTGCTCCGGGCCAGCCAGCTGCTGGAGACCAGTCCTCCCAGAGCCAGGACCTGTGGTGGGCTGGCAGGAAACAATATGGTCAAGGCTGCCCTCAGAGCCAGGCCCCGGGCACTCTGGGCAAGAGGAGATGGAGGCCAAGGAGGAGAGAGGCTGGGGCCTCTGAGAAATTGGACCAGAAAGGAGAGGCCCGAAATGGGTAGAGGCTCAAGAAATGGTCCAGAGGTTGAGGTGGCCAGAGTTGGTACCCAACAGACCGAGGTTGCTGAGGGGAAGGAGCCACCTTTCTGACTGGGTGATGTTGGCGATGGTGACAGTCAAGGACTGAAGCAGCTGGATATAGCATCTGGGGCTCTGGAGGGGCTGACCCCGAGGCTGGGGACTGTCATCTGCCAGGGGACAAGCAGAAGAAAGGACTCCAGAAGGGGGCCTGAGAAGCAGCAGAGAAGAGGAGGAGGGAGGAGCAGGAAGTGGAGGGTCCTCAGGAGGTGGGGGTGCAGAGGACTAGGGGGCATGTCCGTAGTGTCCGGTGTCCAATGCACAATGTGTGTGGCCACCTGGAGGCCAACAGGGACGCAGTAAGGAGACCCTGGGGCTGGCTCCCTTGGGGCAGGGCAGCAAAAGCAAGGCAGGTATGAGGGTAGAGGATGCAGCTCACTTGGGACTCCCATATCCTCTCCCATGCTGGACTGGAGGCAGAGGTCAGGGCCGAGGTCCTGGCGACCAGGACCCAGGGCTGATTGCTGAGGCCCGATCTCTCCTTCCACAGCCCCTGCAGCTCACAATGGCTTTGGGCCAGGTAAGCGGGGGCTGGGATCCTGGGGGGGCCCAGAGCTGGGCCTGGGTCCCTCACCCGCTCCCTGTCTCTCCACCAGGCTATGGAGGGGGCCTGAAGACCCTGAAGCCAGGTGAGCCCTGCCCTGGCCTGTCTCCCGCTGGTTCCCCAAATCGGAGCTCCCTCCCTCATTCACACCCCACCTTAATCTGCCCCCAGGATTTGGGATCTGGAATGGGTTGGGCTCCCAGCCAGGTGAGGGGATGAGATTCAGGGGTGGGAATTCCGCATCTGGGCAGCCTTTTCCCCCCCCCGCAGGCCCTGGGGGGCAGGATTGGTGAGTGGTGAAGAGGGCTGGATCGTCTCCAGGATCCCTGGCTTCTGGTGGGCCCGGCAGGGGGGTCACGGGCCCTATGTCCCCACCTTAGCTCCTCCCTGCTCCCCCACAGGCCTCCCAGCTCAGAATGGCTACGGAGCAGGTACTGAGGGGTCGAGAGAGGTTGGGTCAGGATGCTGGGGTTGTGGGGATGCCTCTGAGCTGGGGCTCCTGGGTCCATCACAGCTCCTCATTTCCCCCAGCCTTTGGAGGGGGCGTGAAACCACAGAAGCCAGGTGGGCCTCACTCCTGCCCGTGCTTGTGTCTTGCCCCAATTCAGAGCTCCCTTCCCCTCTCATCCCCACCTCCATTTGTCCCACCAGGATTTGGGAATGCGAATGGGCTGGGAGCCCCGCCAGGTGAGAGTGGTGGGACGGGGCCTGCCTTGGGGCATTTGTTCCCTGCCTCCCACCCTCCCAGGGTCAGAGCTGGCGAATAGTTGAGGGGGTGCTGGGAGAATGCCTCCAGGATTCAGAATTTCCAGTTCAGTCCAAGAGGGGCCACCTTCGTCTCCAACCTGACTGAGCCCCAAATCTCCCTCCCTTCCTCTCCCCACAGTCTTGGCAGCCCAGAATGGATTTGGAGCAGGTCGGAACAGGGCTGGGAGGGGCTGGGGGACCCCAGGCTGGAGGCCTGAGCTG
>NW_007097660.1:33175-41127 GCF_000164805.1 Carlito syrichta
CGCCCATATCTCCTGCAGGTCTTGGGAGGGCCGTGAAGTCCCATAAGCCAGGTGAGCCCTGCCCTGGCCCAGCCTGTCTATCCATGTACCCCTCAAGCCATCGGCATCCCTCACTCATGCCACCCTCTCTCCCCACTCTCTCCAGGATATGGCAAGGGGCTGGGAACTGGGGCCTTCCCTGGGGCAGGAGCCCAGCCAGGTGAGAACCCTTGGGCGGGAGCCCAGGTCTCTTAAAGGGGAGGGGGGGGTGGTGAGGGGAAGGGATGAGGCAGAGACCTGGAGGGTGGGGTGTGGGGAGACAAGTGGGATCTCCCATGGTCCTGGATGGGGGAGGGGGAGCCCCCACACCCCTTCCCGGTCCCTAGTCCCCTCCTCCCACCCCTAGGATATGGAAATGGAAATGGAAATGGACTGGGAGTCTGGCCAGGTGAGGGCAGCTGCGCCTAGGTCCTGAGGAATGGGAAGCAGAGAAGGGGTGGGAGGGGCAGGGACCAGGAGGACAGAGGGCTGGGAGCTGAGGTCGGGAGGGTGCCGGTGGAGTCATTGTCAGCCTCTTCGTCTGTCCCCAGGCCTAGGAGCAGGCCTGAGGCCAGGTGAGGGAGCCCTGCGTCCGGCCCCGCAGGCCTCCTCTGTCCCCACCCCATGGGCTGGTGTTCTGAGCTGGGCCTACGTGAGGAGAGGGGGCGTGATCCCTGCCTCACGAGCTAGGGAGTGTGCAGGGAACCAAGGACCATGGGAAGAAGAGGTGGGGGGAGACCAAGCGGTCCCATTCCTGGCCTAGACCCCCCCAACTGCATCACCCTCCCCCTCCTCTTCTTTCACAGCCCTCATAGCTCACAACGGCTTTGGACCAGGTAGGGCTGGGCCGGGGACCTGGGGGGCCCAGAGCTAAGCCGGGTCCCTCACCTGTTCCCCATCTCTCCATCAGGCTATGGAGGGGGCCTGAAGCCCCTGAAGCCAGGTGAGCCCTGCCCCGGCCTGTCTCCCTCCGCCTCCCCCAAGCCTGAGCTCCCTCCCTCACTCCCACCCCACCTCCATCTGCCCCCAGGATTCGGAATCAGGATCGGGCTTGGAGCCCAGCCAGGTGAGTGGTGGTGTCTGGGTTGCTCTTCCTCTCTCAGAGGCCCGCAGGGAAGGTGGGGACCAGAATGAGGGGGAAGGGGGTCTCTGGAATCCCTGCTTTCTGCCTTGGCCCTGACGGGGGCCACAGGCCCTTTGCCTCGCCCTAGCCAGGGTCTCAAACCCTCCACTCACCCCCCTTCCCCATGGGCCCCCCCCAGGCCAGAATAGCTGCTGAGCAGGTACTGCAGAATTGGGAGATGCCAAGGGTGTGGAGAGGAGGAGAGAGGTGGGTCTCCCACAGACCCTGTTCCCTCGTGGGTGCCCACCCATCTGAGAGAGGGTAGAATCGGCCACTGAATGGCTGTGGCATGAGGCAGGGCAGGTGCCAGGAGTTTAGGGTCCCACACCGGGAGGGAGGTGGACCAGAGTCCAGCCCCTTCGCCTTCCCCCCTGCCACCCACAGGCCCTGCACCTCCCATTGGCCATGGCCCAGATGGGGGAGGCTGTGGGGGGCAGATGAGGGAGGCTAGAGGAGAGGCCCTGTGGTAGGGCGTCACGACCCCTCACTGTCCCCTTCTCTCCAGGCACTGGAGAGGGCATGACGCCTCAGAAGCCGGGTAGACCCCTTTTCTCCACCCCTCCCAGTCTCCCTGCCCCCAGAAACTGCCTACTCCCGCCACGACCACCCTTGCCCCCTCCCAGGCCAACCCTGTCTCCCAGGGCCCAGGACCCAGGACCCAGGAACAACCCAGGAGCTGGGGCCTTCCCAAGGGGAGGAGCCCAGTCAGGGGCAGGGGGTTAGGACCTGAGGAGAGGAGAGAGGGATTGACACCATGAGTCAGGATGGGGTCCTGGGAGGGAGGGGATGGGACCTGCTCATCATCCTCCTCAGTCAGCCCTGCTCTTCCCCCAGGATACCTGCCAGGGAACGGGTTCCCACCAGGTAAGCGGGATGGAGGCTCATGAGCAGACAGGGGCTTCACTCCCAGTGGGGGGCAGCGGGATCTGAGCTGGCCGCTTTGTCCCCCCTCAGGCCTGGGAGTGGGTGTGAAGCTTCAGAAGCCAGGTGAGGGAACCCCCATCTCCACCTGTATCCCTTTTGCCTCTCCTTCCTGCCCCCAGCACTACCTCTCACACCTCTGTTTTTCCCCTCCAGGATATGGCAATGGAAACGGGCTGGGGACCCCACAGGGTGAGGCCTCTGGGACGAGGGGTGGACACCGTGGAGAGGGAGGGACATGTGGAAGGCGGAGGGCTGGGGGACCCCTAGCAGAAGCCCATCCCTGCGGGAGTCCCAGCCTGGCCAGTGTGCCCCTTGGATGCTGGGCCTGTCCCAAAAGCCGCCACAGGCACGGGCATCCTGGGCGGCAGGGCAGAGCCTGGCCTGGACCTCACTCCCTCCCTTCTCCCCCATCCTAGGGCCTTGCCGTCAGGGGGCCGCTCCTCGGCTCCTCCCTGGGCCTCCCACTCCTGGGGTCCCTTCGGATAAAGGGAGTGGCTGGGGCCTGAAATCCCAGCCTCCAGCCACAGTGCAGAACGGCAGGTTCCCAGGTTAGTGGAGTGGGGGTACCCAGGGGGGACTGGGAAGCACTGGTCCTAGGAGGGGCTGGGCCCAGCCACCACGTCCTACTCCACCATGTCTGCTGACACCGAGGCTTAGCGAGGGCAGTCCGCTGACCCGAGGCTTATGTCACAGTGGTCAGCTGAGGAGATGCCTGAATTCTGGTTCTGCGACCCCATGTGACCCCCAATATGGCAGTGGCCTCCATCCCTGCCCCATCTTGGCTGTAGCCATCCCAAGTCCTGTGCCGGACTCAACCCCACCCCTGACTTTCTTCGTAGGACCAATATCAGCCATCCAGTGGGGACTGAAACCTCAGAAAGCAGGTGTGAATCTGTCTGCCCCAGACCCAAATCCCAGAGGGACAAACCCTCCACTAGGCCTGTCCCCTGTCCCCACACCAGTCATGGCTCTTCCTCCTTCTCTCCTGTTCAGGCACCCTAAGACCAGGAATTCCCTCCTCAAGTCTACCTTCAGTCTCTCTTGCTGCTCTTTCTTTTTTTGAGTCAGGGTCTCAATCTGCTGCCCAAGCCGGAGTGTCGTGTCATGACCACAGCTCACCACAGCTTCGACCTCCTGGGTTCAGGCGATCCTCCTGCCTTAGTCTTCTGAGCAGCTGGGACTACAGGCACATGCCATTGTGCTTGACTAATATTTTGATTTTTTGTAGAGACAGGGTTTCACTATGTTGTCCAGGCTGGTCTTGAACTCCTGGGCTCAAGCAGTCCTCTTGCCTTGGCCTCCCTAAATGCTGGGATTATAGGCATGAGCCCCCTCACCCAGCCTTCTCTTGCAGCTTTCTAAGCTCATTTCTTCTGGTTCCGTTCCCTGTGGATAGGGAGAGTCCCTTCTTCCCCCTTAGAGTCCATAAGGTCCATACTAGGCCCCCGAGGAGTCAGGGAAGTCTGGCCCGTCCTCACTGACCTCCACACTCCTCACAGGATACCAGCCTCTAAATGGCTATGGACCAGAAGCAGAGCTGGGTGAGAAGACCCTTCCTGGAGTTCCTTCCCCTCCCCTCCCTGTTCTCCTCTCTCCTCCCCGCCCCCCTTCCTCTTCTCTCTGCCAGCCCAGCTGATGGGAGGTGGGAAGTGGGGGCTGTGACCTCCCATCTCTGACCCACAGTGTCCTTTCCCCCAGCCTTTGGTGGTGGCCTCAAGCCACAGAAAGTTGGTGAGTCTTCCTGGGCCCTATGGCGAGCCCCTCTCTGTCTCTTGTGTCTCTGTCTCCTTCCTTACCCACCTAGCACATATTTGCTGTGCACTGGGCGGTGATGGTGGCTGGACCCAGGTGCGATTCTGTCTCAGGTGAGGGTAGAGGGTGAGACTGAAGCCAGGTGGGAAGGAAAGAGCAGGTGAGGAAGTTGCCCTGAAGGAAAGTCAGGGAAGGTTTCCTGGAAGCTGTGACAAGAAGGCTACACAGGAGTTGGCTGAGGGTGGGAGGAGCATACTCCAGACAGATGGAACAGACAGTGCAAGGTCCTCTAGGTCACCTCTGGGACACTCTGAGTCTGTCTGCATCTCCTGTATCTCTATGAGCTCGTGACCTGGCCCTGCCAGAGTTGGCCCTGCCCCTCCTCATCCCTGCCCCACCAGCCCCAGCTCCGCCCCTTGGCTCCTTTCTAATCTCTCTCTGGCAGGTTTTGGTTACAGGAATGGCAATGGCGTTCTGGGAACCAGGGTCTTCCCCGAGGCCCACCCTCAGCCAGGTGCCTGGGGCGCTGGGCAGGGGTGGGGTACTGGGCAAGGGCTGTCCCTGTTGCTGATGTCCTCATCCTTCTTCAGGGTTCCCTGGGGCCACTGGCTTTAGGAATGGTGAGTCCTTTGACCCAGGGGACAAAGTGCAGCCAGGGAGGAGAAGGGACATCCCCAGGTGCTGGGCAGGAATAACTGGAATTTTTGCAGGGTATGGGGCCAGAGTTCTGGCACTCCCCAAAGTGGCTCCTGCCCCTGAAGGACACGGTAAGAGACAAGCATTCAGAAACAGAGAAGTCTGAGGGTCCAGGGGACCAGGCGGGGTGGGGAGGGGCTGTGGTTCGGGAGGACGAGGGCCTCTGATGCCCAGCCCCAGCAGGCAGGGGTGCCCATACCAGCTCTCCTTCTGCAGACCAGGCCGCAGTGCTGCGGGGTTCTCCCTGGCCTGCCCTCCAGTCCTGGGGAGCCAACCTGAAGCTCGGATATGGGGCTGAAGGCGAATACGCAGAGGTTGGGAGCCAGCCAGGTGAGGGGAATGTGGATGAGCAGGTGGGGGCGGGGTACCTTCAGGGAGCTGGACCCTGGGCTCTGTGGGAACAGAGTAGGTGGCACTCGTGGCCCAGGGGATGGAATGAGTGGGAAGGGCCAGGAGGGACAGGGTAGGGCTGCAGAAGAGGCCAGTGGAGCCAGGAACAAGGGAGGTGATGGAAGCCGGAACAGTTTCCCCACATGCCTTCCCACTCCCCAGGGCTCTATGGGCAGCTGAGGCCAGAGCTGGGCCCTGGGCCCTTCGGTGAGTGGGGGTCTCCCTGAGCCTGGCTGAAGTCAGGGTGGACAGGAGAAGTCCTCTGGTGATCCGGGTGCCCCTGTTCTGTCTGTCTGTGCCTTAGGGGGCCCTGAGGTGAAGAGAAGCAGCAACGGCCAACTGGGAGATGGCTACCGAGGTGAGAAGGAGGCACGGTGGCCACGTGCCCCATCCTGAGGGCCAACCCTGTCTCCACTCCAGTTGTACTGGGGGCTGCCTTAGCTCCTGGGAGGGATAGCTGGCTCTCAGCCGCCTGTAGGTGACTGCTGAGTGACTGACCTCAGAGGTCAGGCAAGGGAGAGGACTCAGGTCCCCAGGAGGCCAGGACCTCACCAGGAGACCTCACCAGGGCCCTGTCTCACCCTAGTCCCTGTTCTGCCTCTTCCCAGGCCACTGCCCTCTTGGAAAATGCTGAGCACTGGAGCCTGTCCCCTGCCTGTCCTGGGGGCCTCTGAGTCACAGCCTGCCCCACGGGACAAGGAAGGTGCAAGCCTCGGGCTTGTTTTGCTGCTGCCTAGCCTGGGGTCTCCTCTGGGCTAGACGCATGAATAAAGGCAATATGCTCCCGTTTGCTTCTGTGTTCCGTGCAGGGGGCTGCTGATGGGTGGGGGTGGCATGGGCCTGCAGACACCACCCAGCACCTCACTTATCACTCAACAAACACCAGTGTGCCTATGTGCCAGGGACCATGTTCCAAACGGGAGAGACCCTGTGGGCAAAAGAGACTCAACGCCCACCCTCAGGGAGGGGGCATCACTTGGTTGCCACCTAGCAGGGGACCACATGCAAATTAGGACATATGCATGGAAAACAACACGGCATGATTTGTGTTTTAATGTATAATTGATTTATTAAAGGTATTAAACAAAAATCTTTTCCTTACAGTTGCCTTCCAGCTAGCATCGTGTTGACTAATAATTTGGATATAAAACTCACTTTTGGCCGGGCTTGGTGGCTCAGCCTGTAATCCCAGCATTCTGGGAGGCTGGGGTGAGTGGATTGCCTGAGTTCGCGGGTTCAAGACCCACCCAGGCAACGTGGCGAGACCTCGTCTCTACAATAAATAAAAAATTAGCCAGGCGTGGTAGCGCGCGCCTGTAGTTCTGGCTACTTGGAAGGCTGAGGTGGAAGGATCGCCAGAGCCCAGTAGGTTGAGGCTGCGGTGGCCAGGAGCGTGCCACTGCACTCCAGTCTGGGCGACAGAGTGAGACTCCAACTCAAACAAAACAAAACAAAACTCACTTTCATGTTCTTTTATGAACGCTCAGTTGGATTATAAATTTCACAGCTCAGCCAGGCACGGTGGCTCACGCCTGCAATTCCAGCACTTTGGGAGGCAGAGGCAAAAGTATTGCTTGAGCCCAGGGGTTCAAGACCAGCCTGGGCAACTTGGTAAGACCTTGTCTCTATGATACATCAAAAAATTAGGGCAGGGCTTGGTGGCTCAGCCTGTAATCCTGCGCCTTGGGAGCCTGAGGTGAGTGGACTGCCTGAGCCCGTGGGTTCGAGACCTGCCCGGGCAACTTGGTGAGACCTCATCTCTACAATAAATAAAAAATTAGCCGGGCGTGATAGCGCGCGCCTGTAATTCCGGTTACTCGGAAGGCTGAGGCGGAAGGATCGCCGGAGCCCAGCAGGTTGAGGCTGCGGTGGCTGAGAGTGGCCACTGCACTCCAGTCTGGGCGACAAAGTGAGACTCCAACTCAAAAAAAAAAAAAAATTAGCCAGCCATGGTGGTGTGTGCCTGTAGTCTCAGCTACTTGGAAGGCTGAGGCAGAAGGATTGCCTGAGCCAAGCAGGTCGAGGCTGTGGTGGCCATGAGTGTGCCACTGCATTCCAGCCTGGGCAACAGAGTGAGGTTCCGACTCAAAAAAAAAAAAGAAAGAAAAAATTAATAAATATCACAACTCAGCTGCTCCCTAAATATCCAGCATGCTTTACAAACCTGATTACCTAAATTCCCTTAGACATCTCAGATGACAATTGCAAACACAATTGACTTGATTATCTTAAGGAAGCAGGGACACAAATCCAACAACCAGCATCTTCCCAAGCACTTAAGGGACTCTTGGAAATGAATAAACCAGACACTTAATATCTTGGATTACTGAACCCTTTCTTCAAAAGCCAGTAATGGCCGGGAATGGAGGCTCATGCCTGAAATTCCCACACTTTGGATTGGTTGAGCCCAGGAGGTTGAGGCTGTGGTGAGCCATAATTGTGTCACTGCACTCCAGCCTGGGCAACAGAGTGAGACCCCAACTTAAAAAAAAGGAAAAAAAAGCCAGTTACTACTCTCGTATCTGTCAGTGCTACTGGCCAGGTTAATTTCTTCATCTCATGATTACAGATTTACTCACACACGATATGCAGAAGCAAATTGCTCTCCCAGGCAGGGTCCAGAATAGAAGTTGTACAACGGGGAACTGACCCACCGTTCTGGACTTTGACTCAGAGCCTGGCCTGTCCCAGGATCAGTCTCTCTGAACCACTTCTACCTTTTGAGCTGAGCCCTTCCAAACTCATACCTTTTCTTGCAACCTGGTGAAGTTTTTTTGTCTTGTTTTGTTTTTGTTTTTTTTCAGTCAGAGTCTCATTCTGTCACCCAGGCTGGAGGGCAGAGCAGTGGCATGTTCACAGCCTTGACCTGCTGGGCTCATGTGATCCTTCTGCCTCAACCTTCCAAGTAGCTGGAACTACAGGCACGCGCCACCACCCGGTTAATTTTTTGATTTATTGTAGAGACAAGGTCTTTTTTTTTGAGTTGGAGTCTCACTCTGTCACTCAGACTGGAGTGCAGTGGCCGCTCCTGGCCACTGCAGCCTTGACC
>NW_007097660.1:41221-42227 GCF_000164805.1 Carlito syrichta
TTTTTTTTTTTTTTTTTTTGAGTCGGACTCTCACTTTGTTGCCCAGGCTGGAGTGCAGAGGCACGCTCACGGCCACCACAGCCTTGACCTGCTGGTTTCAAGGAGAGCCTTCTGCCTCAGCTTTCCAAGTAGCTGGAACTACAGGCATGCACCACCACACCCAGCTAATTTTTAAAAATTTATTGTAGAGAAGAGGTCTTGCCATATTGTCTAGGCTGTTCTCGAACCTATGGGCTCAGGTAATCCTTTCACCTCCACCTCCCAAAGTGCTGAGATTACAGGCATGAGCCACCATGCCTGGCCCAGCTCATCTTTTTATAGCCCCATTTAATCGGATTTAGGTGTAGATCAGAAAACCTTACCATGGTATCCATAAGGTTCTGGGCTGATCAACATTTAGGAGCTTCTGTAAATACTACTGGAATTCCAGCCTGATTTCTCTTAGCTTACTTCATCTGATTTGCTCTCTTGGGGACTCGTAGACAGAATTTTTCATAGAATTACTGATTATTTTAAAATCCTCAAGGGGTCTCATCTTTGCATCAAGGCATGGCCCGTCCATCTATCATTTACAATTGTTAGGAATTTTCACACAAATGCTACTACGTACATTGCTTTCGGATTGTGATGTCGTTTGATCTTTCCCATAAGATAACTGAATAGGCATCTTTGTACACCTTGACTCGCCCAGCCAGGATCATCATTCCAGAGTTAACATGAGTAAACCGCCACAAAAGGGGAACCACTTACACTCCAAACCGGCCGGCGAGGCGCGCAAGGTAGCCTTGGTGCTTTCAGCAAGACTGAGACCCTCGGGGCCAGGCGGGGGCGCCAACTGCACGTGTGCAGGGCCTGGCCTCAAGACTTTGGGGGCGGGGCTAGCTGCAGAACTGCGGGACACAGTGATTGGTTGCGACCTGGCGGAGGCGGGAAGAAGAATTTGTCGCGCGCGCTGATATCTCTGATTGGCTGCCAGGAATAGCTCGTGCTGGCCGGCGAGAGAGAC
>NW_007097660.1:42979-54972 GCF_000164805.1 Carlito syrichta
CCCAGGAGTGAGTGTGAAATAGACTCGTTTTACGATGAGGGTCCTTCTTCCACCCTCCGCCCCCCCCCGCAGACAGCGTCTTGCTAGGTTATTTGAGAATGTAACTCATCCCCCGCGCTGAGAAACTGGCGGGTGATCAGGGCAGCCGGGGAGGTGGAGGGGCACAGCACGGGAGGAAGGAACTGGGGACCTTGGGAAGACAGAAGTTCAGAACCCTTTAACCAGCGTATCCCTAATGTCTCGCTTTTCCTTATAAAGTAAAGGCCCTGATGCCATCGCTAAGGCACTCCTCTCTTGTGTGTGAGTGGTTCTTGGGAATTCTGATCCTGCCTCCAAGTTCTAAGAAGTGGAACTTTGAACTAAAATAGATCGAGGGATCCGGCTGTCTGGGCACACCAGGAGGGCGGTCTGATCGATACTGGACCCGAAGGTCACACGCGAGGGCTGTGAAGTCACCCCCATGGGAGAGAAGAGCTCCCAGGCAGAGTCCTGAGAGGACATTCCTGTCCCCTCCCCACCCCCACCCCCAGTTTCGGGGCAGCAGGTACAACTCAATAAAGTTCTCTTTGTTCCTCAGGTGGCCTGAGCTCAGGTAACCGGGAGCCCTTTCTCAATGGGCTCTTCTACAGCAGCTCAGGAGTGGTATCAGGAAGCCAACCTTGACCTTGGGGAACCTCTGAGAGTCTGGGACTCACCAGCAGAAAGGGCAGTGCATGAGGTTCCTGTGACTGCAGTAACAATTACCACAAACCGAGTGGCTTAAAATAACAGAAATGTATTCTTTACAGTTCTGGAGGCCAGAAGTCAAAAATCCAGGTGTGGGCAGGGCATGCTCCCTCCACAGGGGGTTAAGCCTGTCTTTATCTCTCTCACATCACTCCAATCCCTTCTTCCCAGGGCTTCCTTCCTTGTCTCAAATCTCCCTCAGGGTTTATCAGATAAGAAATTGGATGTAGAGCCTACCCTAAATCTAAGATCATCTCATCTAGATATCCTTAATTTAACTACATTTGCAAATGTAGTTAAATGCAAAGATCCTTTTCTCAAATAAGGTCATGTCCACAGATTCCAGGGCTTGGATGTATGGCTTTGCGTGCCACCACCCTACCCATACAGGCAGGGTCCTCCCACTGTGGGGCTGGCCCACGCCCTAACTGCCTTCCCAGAGGCCCCACGCCTTGCTGACCTGGAGCCCTGGGTGCCCCTGGAAACTTGGGCAGGAGCTGGCAGCACGAGTACCTTGATAAAGCTCTTACTGCCTTGGGAAGAAGATGGGGTGACCACCTTTGCCCTTCTTTGGATGTTACAGGGCCCATTCCTGTTGGTTTGGACTTTCCCCACCCCTTTTAAGCTGTGTTGGCTTGGGTTGTCCTTCCCTCTTTAAGAGGGGAAGGACAGGAATGAATGTGTCCTCTTTTTTTTGAGTTGGAGTCTCACTCTGTCACCCAGACTGGAGTGCAGTGGCCGCTCCCAGCCACGGCAGCCTCGGCCTGCTGGGCTCCGGCAATCCTTCCGCTTCAGCCTTCCAAGTAGCTGGAATTACAGGTGTGCGCTACCGTGCCCGGCTAATTTTTTATTTATTGTAGAGGTGAGGTCTCACCAAGTTGCCCGGGCGGATCTCGAACCCGCGGCTCAGACAATCCACTCACCTCAGTCTCCCAAAGCGCGGGATTACAGGCTGAGCCACCGAGCCCGACGAATGTGTCCTTTTAAAGAGACTTAAACATGGGCGCCCTCCAAGCCTGGGAGCGGTACTTGCTGCTGATTTAGATTCACAATTAGGAGTGATAATAAAGTTAATTGTTATCCAGGCAGTGGAGTCTGCACAGCTTTGCAAGTGAAACCACCATTATGCCCCTGATTCTCAAGGTGTGGGGGGTGCCAGCCCTAAGGGGTGTCTGTGACCCTGAGGGCAGGGGCAGCCCCTGAGGGAGGCAGGAGGTGGTTGGCAGGGAGGGCAGGGCTGACTTCTCTCCTTTATAGCCAAGAGGCACCCAAGGTTTAGGCAGCTGTGACTTGCCCAGGGAGGCCCTGGGTGGGGCTCACCCCAGGTCTGCCTGCTGCCAGTAGGTGCAAAGGGCATCTTAGCAGGGCCACCGATGGGGAGAGTGAACCGGCAGGTGGAGGGTGGCTTCCCTGCCATCAGATCCAAGTGCAGTTCCCCTGCAGAGACTTCCCTGCATGGGGAGCCCCATGGAGCCTGGGAAAAGGAGGCATAAGATGGTGCAAGGGAGGCCCGGAAGAGCAAGAGGCCCTGCCCTGCTGCCTGCTGGGAGGAGGCCCAGAGGTGCTGCTGAACCTACCCAAGGGGCTGGCTTGGAAGTTAGGGTCCGAGTTTGTGTCGGGCTCATCATCCTGACACATCCGTGTGGACACTTGGTCAGGTTGTTAGGTTACAATCTCAGTGGGGTTTCCATTGTTGGGTCAGATCCAGCGGGGGTGGGGGTGGTCTGTGGTTCAGTGCCCTGCAAAAGATGCAAAGAATTGCACAGAAATTAGATTGGAGGCCGGGCTCGGTGGCTCAGCCTGTAATCTTGCACTTTGGGAGGCCAAGGTGGGTGAATTGCCTGAGCCTGAGGGTTCGAGACCCGCCTGAGCAACTTGGCGAGACCTCATCACTACAATAAATCAAAAAAATTAGCCAGGTATGGTAGTGCATACCTGTAGTTCCAGCTACTTGGAAGGCTGAGGCAGAAGGATTCCCGGAGACCAGCAGGTTGAAGCTGTGGTGGTTCAGCCTGAGTATGCCACTGCCCTCCAGCCTGGGTGACAGAGTGAGACTCCAAAAAAAAAAAGAAAAGAAATTAGATGGGAAAATGTAGTTTATTTAGAAATTAGGAGAGATTCACCTCCCCAAGGTAAGGGAAAGGGCTAAAGCTAGGAAAACACAAAGAGCCACGTGACCAAACCAGAATTGAGTAAAGCCATGACAAATGAGGTTGAATGCTTTTAAACCTTCCCTTTGATGGCACAGGTTGCTAAGGTGATTGGTGGTGGTCTGTTTCATGTGATCACAAAGGGGACATTTAAGCACAAGAACTGATGTTATGATGATGGACAGCAGGCAGACGGGTAGGTTAGTCACATGATTGCTGCCATGTTGATGGGGTCTGGCATTCAGGTCATGAGGGACTGATCAGGTTAGCTTGTCTTTTATTCAAATACTCGAAATAGAAAAGCTGATTATTTTTATTTATTTTCTTGAGTTGGAGCGTCACTCTGTCCCCCACGCTGGAGTGCAGTGGCATACTCAGACTGGGCACAGTGGCTCATGCCCAGCACTTTGGGAGGTCCAGTCAAGAGGATTGACTGAGCCCACAGTTTGAGAGCAGCCTGGACAGCTTGGCGAGACCTCATCTCTACAATACATCAAAATATTTGCCAGGAGTGGTGGTGCATGCCTGTGGTTCCAGCTACTTGGAAGGCTGAGGCAGAAGGATCGCCTGAGGCCATGAGCGTGCCACTGTACTGCAGCCTGGGTGACAGAGTTAAACTCTGACTTAAAAAAAAAAAAAGCTAATTAGTACTAAATAAGCCAGGGAGAGGTTGTAAGACAATTATCAATAGCTACCTCTGAGAAACCGGTTCTGTTCTTGACTAGTGGATTAGAGGGTAAATTATATTTTATTTTTATTTTAAGTTGGAGTCTCACTCTGTCGCCCAGACTGGAGTGCAGTGGCCACTCCCGGCCACCGCAGCCTCAACCTGCTGGGCTCCGGCGATCCTTCCGCCTCAGCCTTCCAAGTAGCCGGAATTACAGGCATGTGCTACCACGCCCGGCTGATTTTTTGATTTATTGTAGAGATGAGGTCCACTGCCCAGGCGGGTCTCGAACCCGCGGTCTCAGGCAATCCACTCACCTCAGCCTCCCAAAGGCGTGGGATTACAGGCTGAGCCACCGAGCCCGGCTGTAGAGGGTAAATTAAAGTGAGCTGCTAGAGAAACATGACAACCAGGCAGTGTCAGAATGGCTGCACTTGAGTTAAAATTATTTCATTAAGTCATTCCATGTTGGCTTTTCACCCTTTCATGCTCCCTGAGCTCTCCAAGCTTGTTTCCTGGCTGTAAAATGGGGGTAGGAAGCCGGTGAGAGTATTCTGAGACCCGGAGTCAGGGGATTGGCTTCTCTTCCTGTAAACCCAAGGTCTTACTCCATGGGGGCAGCGGGTGATGCTGCCCTCGGGGTCCTTACTATGCGGTCCCCACATCCCGTACCATTCCTGGCGCCCTGGCAGCTCTTGGTAACTGTAAGTTCCCCTCTTTTGTCATGGGGCCACACTCTTCCCCTCTAAAAGGCAGAAATTAACCCACTTCTGCCCGACCTGAGCTGAACTCGTCTCTTCTGCCCACCTGAGCTACCGGTTCCTCCGTCCTCCCAGAGAGAACAAAGACAAGGCCCAGCTTTGTCACTCCTGAAGGGGCTGGTGGAGGACTAGACCTCCCAGAGGTTTCCTTCTCCCTCCTTTCCCCTGAGATGGGGGATGGGGAAGGGAGCCCCAGAGGTGTTAAAGTGCCATTGAGATGGTAACCATGCGAGCCCCCAACTCTCCATATCAATGGCATTCCAGCGGGGTCTCTCCGTCCTCTCGCCCTTTGTCCCAGACCAATTAGGCCCTGACTTTAACTCTTCGGTTCCCAGGATCCAGCTGAATCCAGGTGGACCCAGGGACCTAGGAGAGAGCCCAGGGCTTCCCAGTCTGGGCTGAGAGGTTTGAGGACAAGTTCTCTCCTGCCCGCAAGCCCTGAATCCTCCCCCAAGGGCAGCTCCCCACCCTCCTCAGCCTCGCCTCGTGTTCCCAGCTGTTTTCCGACTTACCCCTGAACCTCAGGAAGAGACCGCTTGGTCTTCTAATCTTAGAGACAAAGAGCGGGAGGCACAGGGTGGGCCACCATGAAGGCCAGCCCTGCAGGGCTGACCACTGGGGTGGGGTGTCTGCACTCTGAGCTGGCAGGTCCCCGGAGTGTGGGCTTTCTTCACTTTGTTCGAGGGTAAAGATGGCAGCCACAGAGGGCTGGGTGTGCTCTAAGCGCCCTCTCCAGGCATGACCTCACTGGGCATGTGCGTCCCTCCACTGGGCTGTAACACTGGGGCTTAGAGCTGTCTGTGGAACTGGTGGGCCACTGAAGCACAGCCCACTGCAGCTGCCCAGCTGCCCCGGGTTCCCAGGATACAGGGCTCAATATTCAAACCCAGCATGGAACCAGGTAAACTGGGCTGAGTTGGTCACCTAAGGCCTGAGGCAAGAGGAGGCTTCGGGCTGCCAGGTGTGGGGGTGGGGTGGGAAGGTGGGCCTTCCAGAGACCCAGTCTTGCCTTTGCTGCCTGACACCTGACCAAACCTGTGTGGCCAGATTCCTGGCAGCCCCTGGAAGGCTGCAGAGGGAGCCCCTGACAGGCCAGCCTCTATTTGCCCATGTGCTGAGCCACCCCACCCCCACTCTGCAAAATCCCAGTCCTGGGGCAGGACAAGCTAGACAAACCTGGCCAGATTCCGAAGCCCACTAGTGGCCATCCTCAGCCTCTGTGTGGCCACCAGGCCCTCCCCTCATGCTGGAGGAGGCCTTCCCAGTGGGGAAGCCTGGGGTGAGGTACAGAGGAAGCCCTAACTTGAGTCTACATTCCAAGCCAGCTAATTGGCACTGGCCTCAATGTCTGTATTGGAGGGGGATGGTCTCAAGCTTTTTTAGGGTCACAAACACCTTAGCAAATCTGAATGAAAGTATAAAACTCTCTCTTTTTTTTTTAAGTTGGAGTCTCACTCTGTTGCCCAGGCTGGAGTGTAGTGACACGCTCATAACCACTGCAGCCTCATCCTGCTGGGCTCAGGGGATCCTCCCACCTCAGCCTTCCAAGTAGCTGGAACTACAGGCATGCACTACCATGGCTAATTTTTTATTTATTGTAGATACAAGGTCTCGCCAAGTTGCCCAGGCTAGTCTCGAACCTCTGAGCTCGGGCACAAAACTCTCTTTCAAAACAAAAAAAAAAATTCTCTCTTTTTTAATTTTGTGTTTTTGGATTTATTTTGAGTTAGAGTCTCACTCTGTCACCCAGACTGGAGTGCAGTGGCCGCTCCTGACCACCACAGCCTCGACCTGCTGGGCTCCGGCAATCCTTCCACCTCAGCCTTCCAAGTAGCTGGAACTACAGGCGCGCGCTACCACGCCCGGCTAATTTTGATTTATTGTAGAGATGAGGTCTCGCCAAGTTGCCCAGGCAGGTCTCGAAACTGCGGGCTCAGACAATCCACTCACCTCACCCTCCCAAAGGCGCGGGATTACAGGCTGAGCCACCGAGCCCAGCTCTCTATTTATTTTTATTTTTATTTTTTTTAAGAGATGGGGTCTCACTCTGTTACCCAGGCTGGAGTGCAGTGGCGGGATCATATCATAGCTCACTGCAACGTCAAACTTCTGGCCTCAAGTGATCCTCCCATCTCAGTCTCTTGAGTAGTTAGAACCACAGGTGGGCCTCACCATGCCTAGTTTTGTTTTTCTTTTTTTGTAGAGACAGGGTCTGGCCATGTTGCCTAGGCTCAAAATCCTGGCCTCAAGCAATCCTGACTCCTCAGCTTCCCAAGTGTTGGGATTATAGGTGCGCACCACCATGACTGACCCCCCAGAATATCAAAACCCATTCCCAGAAGTGATGCTCCCACTGTTGGGCTCAGATTCTGAATAATCCTTGAGGTTAGACTCCTTTATAAATAAAGTCCCACGAATAGGTGAGGGGACACTGAGCAGGGGTGCATCTAGCCACCAGCCCCGAGGCAGTGCTGTGAAGTGGTGCAGCCACCAGGTGTGTGTGGGACCCGCCAGACTGTCCCCACCAGCGTTGGTGGCCAGGTGGCATAGGGCAGCCAGGTCTTCCTCGGGAGGAGAGGGGCCGGTGAGAGGCTCTCCCAGGTGAAGTCTACTCTGAAAATCCAATGTGCCTCCCTGAAAAGAGTATGGATGGAAGGAATTTTCCTCAGCCACCCCCCCCACTTCAGTGAATAATGATCTTTGAGAATTCTTCACACCAGGGGAGAAGCTCGAGGGAGTTCATGAGCCCCCCAAAATGAGGGGCACATGTTTGTAGGTGTATATTCCATGCATCCTGTGAGGATTCTCAAGTGGGTCTTTGACACAAGGAGGTGAAGGATGGACCTTGATCTTCCATGATCTGTTCGGGTCATAGTGTTTGAGCTTCAGGTCAGTGTGACTCCCAGGCTGCTCCCACAGGAGAGTCATGGGCTCCAAGGGGCATTTTCAGGAAGGTGGGCTAGAAGGTAGGGCTCTTGAGTGGAGTCCCCTGGGCCTCAGCCCTATGCCCAACTCCTGGTATCTTGGCCTGATGGCCACTCACGAGGGAAGACAGCCTGTCCTGGGCTCCACCATACCTGGGTTCTGGACCCAGCTCCTACCCCTCCCATCCCCAGAACCCCTCCATGCCCGCCCTCCCCTATCTCCACAACAGATTCTTTATCTCCCCCCATCTCTGGAGACCTCAGCTCAGTTCCCTAGTTTCAGCAGTGGGGGTGGAGCAGGCACACCTGAGCTGAGATAGAAGTGGGGGGAGTTTTCTAGGCCATTGCCAGGGTGATGCCACCTGAGCTGGGCGCCAGGCACCTGTTGCCTGGGGAACCATGCGGGCGGGGCTCCCCCCCGGGAGCCACCAGGGCCACTGGGCTGAGACAGGGGACAGATCGGATTCCGGAGAGTCCTGGCAGGCGGGGCTGTGTGATACTGGGGGAGCTGGGCCACGTTTACATCATGAAACTGGGCAGGGGGTGAGCAAAGATGGGGGGGAGGGGCAGCTGCTGAAGGAGGAAGCTCTGGAGAAGGGCCCCAGGCCCACGCCTCTGTCCTGAGGCCCCGCTGCTTATTCTTGTTTGTCCTCAGTCTTCCCACGTCTTTGTCCCCGATTCCCACACGCGCAGATGGTCTTCCTCTCCTGTCCCCTCCCGGCCACGGTATCCCCCGTGGTCCCTGAGGCCCCCGTCCTACCACCTGCCCAAGCGCCCCAGGCCTCCCCCTCCCCTTGCTCTGGTTTCCCCAGTCGCCGCCTCCTGCTTCACTCTGCTCCTCCCCTGCCTGGGCCTTAAAACCCCGCCTGCAGCGAGGAGGCAGCAGAGTCCCCAGGTGGCATCTGCAGAGTGCACGGCTCAGTGGCAACCTGAGCCTGATGGTGGGTCTGGAGAGCCGGTGCAGACTCAGCTGTGACGTGCCTGTGGCGTGGTAGGGACAGCAGCAGCAGCAGGGCGTCGGATGGGTGACCCTCTAGATGACAAGCCACTCAGCTGAGTGGGACCCTGAGCCCGGTTTGAAGATCAGAGACATACCTGTGGGAGGCCCAGAGGGGAAGTGTCTTCCAAAAGACCCACAGATGTGAGGAGTGTCCCACCAGAAGACACCAACGAAACTCCCCCATCTGCTGAGCACCGAGACAACCACCCACCCTGTGACTCCCCACCCAGCACCTCTGGCACACCTGTGGAGTCAACCAAGCCGCCTGGGCTGAGAAGACCTCACCAAGGGGGCAGATGGCTTCGACTGGCTTGGAACTCCTGGGCATGACCCTGGCTGTGCTAGGTTGGCTGGGGACCCTGGTGTCCTGCGCCCTGCCCCTGTGGAAGGTGACCGCCTTCATCGGCAACAGCATCGTGGTGGCCCAGGTGGTGTGGGAGGGGCTGTGGATGTCCTGTGTGGTGCAGAGCACCGGTCAGATGCAGTGCAAGGTGTACGACTCGCTGCTGGCGCTGCCGCAGGACCTGCAGGCTGCCCGCGCCCTCTGTGTGGTTGCCCTCCTGCTGGCCCTGCTTGGCCTGCTGGTGGCCATCACGGGTGCCCAGTGCACCACATGTGTGGAGGATGAAGGAGCCAAGGCCCGCATCGTGCTCACCGCGGGGGTCATCCTCCTCCTCGCGGGTATCCTGGTGCTTATCCCTGTCTGCTGGACGGCGCACGCCATCATCCAGGACTTCTACAATCCCCTGGTGGCTGAGGCCCTCAAGCGGGAGCTGGGGGCCTCCCTGTACCTGGGCTGGGCAGCGGCTGCACTGCTCATGCTGGGTGGGGGGCTGCTCTGCTGCACATGCCCCGCGCCCCAGCTGGAGCGGCCCCGTGGACCCAGGCTCGGCTACTCCATCCCCTCCCGCTCAGGCGCCTCTGGGCTGGACAAGAGGGACTACGTGTGAGGCAGGGATTTCTGCTGGGAGTCCATCACCTTCAGTCTCCCCTGGAGACCAGACACCCTGCTTCACCCTTGCCTGCTGCTGCTACCACCCTCTGCCCAGGGAAATCCACTTTCCAGTAGCTCCATACAGACCCGGTTCCAGGGCTGGGTCAGCCAGCCTGGCTCAGCTAACCCTCCATATTCTCTTCCCTCTCACAACCTGCCCAGGCCAGAGACCATGGGTATCCTGGTCTGCCTCCCTCCCCCCCTTGTTCTGTTTTGCTGTCCAGGACTTAGGCTGGCTCTCTTCTTCTGAGCCCTCTCTGCCCCAGAACTCTGGGCCTCACCTGAAGGGCAGCAGCTCACCCGGTCCTGGAGTTGGCCCGCTGGGGAAGACGGGCCCAGCCTCCAACCCCTGCCCCCACCTGCAAATCTGGAATAAAGAGAGCATTTGTAACTTGGCTTCTTCTGATCTGTGTGCTGCCTCCAGGGCTGGGCAGGGACAGCCAGGTGGCCTCCCTTGGTGGCTGTCAGGCCAAGCTGCTCCAGGTCCCACCGGAGCACTCAGGCCATGGGGTCTGAGCCAAGGAAGGTACAGGGTACCAAGGATGGTGAACTACATATGTCTGCCTCCTCCCCTAGCCAGCTTGGGTACTGGGCAAAGACCTGTAAGAAAACATGCTTTATTGAGTAAAAACTGGAGTGCAGGTGGGCAGGGCGGGCAGAGGGGGAGGGTTGCAGGTGGGGACGGTCTGCAGCACAGCTGGGACCTAACTAGGCACAGGAAGACAGGCCAGAGGTCGGAGGTTGGAAGATGTGGAGGTGGACAGTTCTTTGGTGATTTCTTGCCTGCTCTTTCAGGGATGTGAGAGGCTCAGGGTTCCGGGAGGTTCCAGAGTCCAGACCAGTAAGGGGGTGGCTGTCCCTGCAGTCTAGGAAAGCCCAGCCCCCAGCAGCAACAGGAACTCTTGGGGACAATACATCTTGTCACAAAGACCAGCACAGCAGGCAGCCTTCACTAGTTCCTCGGTTCGGGTTGGCTCCCAAGACAGGGATGTTCAGGGTGGAGAAAGATCCAGAAACTCAAATCATCACTCTTTGGTTCCATCATCCAAGGTGAGAAATGCCAACAGCAGAGCCCAGGTGGATTCTGAGTCATTTTGTGGGTTCCTTATCAAATGGATTTTTAAGTACCTCTCCCCCAAAGAAGCAAAGACAAAAGGTAAAAACCTGCCCCCAAGCTGTCAGGCACCACTATCTCTTGATGGCTTCACGGATGGGGGCCCCCATTCTCTGACCCTTGTCAGACGTAATTCTTGGTGGGGTACTCGGAGGGCCCCTGGGGGGTGGCAGGGGCAGATGCTGCCGAGTATCGGGCCATGTACTGACTGGGGCCATGGGGCCCCCTTGAGGGGCAGGTGCAGCATAGCAGACCCCCACCCAGCAACAAAAGGCCCGAGGCCGCCCAGCCCAGGTATAGGGATGCCCCCAGCTCCCGCTTGAGGGCCTCAGCCACCAGGGGGTTGTAGAAGTCCTGGATGATGGTGTGCGCCGTCCAGCAGGAGGGGATTAGGGTCAGGACCCCCGAGATGACAAAGATGATCCCAGAGGTGAGCACCAGGCGGGCCTTGGAGTCCTTGTCCTCCACACAGGTGGTACACTTGGCCCCAGCAAGATAGACCAGCAGGCCAAGCAGGGCCATGAGGAGGGCTACCACACAGAGGGCGCGGGCAGCCTGCAGGTCCTGCGGCAGCGCCAGCAGCGAGTCGTACACCTTGCACTGCATCTGGCCGGTGCTCTGCACCACGCAGGACATCCACAACCCCTCCCACACCACCTGGGCCACCACGATGCTGCTGCCGATGAAGGCGGTCACCTTCCACATGGGCAGGGCACAGGACACCAGGGCATTCACCCAGCCCAGCAGGGTCAGGATGATCCCCAGGATCTGCAGACCGGCAGAGGCCATGGCGAGACCGAAGGAGCTGCACTGTGGGGACAGAAGACCGTGAGGTGAAGACCGGCAGCCCAGACCCTGCCACATGAAGTGGCCGCCACGCAGGACATCAGGAGCATGCACCCCGGAGGTGGTCATCCCATCCTGCAATTCAGGTGAGACTCGCTCCCTGAGCCTCATTTCTCATGAGCAACATGGTTGCTGCATATTCCAGCATTTACTTTCTCTGGTTATGTGGCAGAAACTGGCTCACGGCAGGGAACAGGCAAGCAGCCCTGTCCTGGCTGTTTGAGTGCAAGTGAAAGAGGACAGCAGAAGGTTGAGCAAATGCCAGTTCCGGGCCACAGCCACCCTTGAGAACATGTGTTCAAACTGACAAGTGGTAAACAAGAGGGATGAAAGGGCAGTGCAATTTCCAGGTGGTCTCCGTGGGGCACACAGATGGTGGCTTGGTTCCAGCCCCGAATTTCAGGCTCAAACCCTGTCAGCTTCAACATAGATTGGAGATCCACCACACATTGTCCAAACCCCTCATCCCAACTTGGTCTACATTCCAGGCTGGGGCCACTGGCCTGATCTTAACCCTGTGTCATGGCAGGGTGTGCAGTGGCTCATGCCTATAATCCCAGCACTTTGGGAGGCTGAGGATGGCTGGAGCCCACTGGCTCAAGACCAGGCTGGGTAACTTGGTGAGACCTTATCTCTACAATAAATAAAAAAGCTAGCTGTGCACGGTGGCACGTACCTGTAGTTCCAGCTACTTGGAAGACTGAGGTGGAAGGATCACATGAGTCCAGCAGGTCGAGGCTGCGGTGGCTGCGAGCGTGCCACTGCACTCCAGCCTGAGCAACAGAGTGAGACTCCAACTCAAAAAAAAAAA
>NW_007097660.1:54992-59021 GCF_000164805.1 Carlito syrichta
AAAAAAAAAAAAAAAAAAAAAAAAAAAAAAGATCCTGTGTCGAGCCGGGCACAATGACTCACACCTATAATCCCAACACTTTTGGAGGCCAAGGTGGGAGGATTGCTTGAGTTCAATTGTTTGAGACCATGGCAACAAAGCAAGCCCTTGCCTCTTTAAAAATAAAATTATCCCAGCAGGTTGAGGCTGCAGTGGCCGGGAGTGTGCCACGGCACTCCAGTCTGGGTGACAGAGTGAGACTCCAACTAAAAAAAAAAAATTAAATTAATTAGCTGGGCGTGGTGGTCCCAGCTATTTGGTGGTCCCAGCTATTGGGAGCAGAAGGATCCTCTGATCAAGGCTGCAGTGAGTCCACTGCATTCCAGCCTGGGCGACAGAGAAAAGACCCTGACTTAAAAACATAAAAAGAAGCCGGGCTTGGTGGCTCAGCCTGTAATCCCGCGCGTTTGGGAGGCTGAGGTGAGGGGATTGCCTGAGCCCGAGGGTTCGAGACCCGCCCGGGCAACTTGACGAGACTTCATTTCTACAATAAATCAAAAAATTAGCCGGGTGTGGTAGGACGCGCCTGTAGTTCCAGCTACTTGGAAGGCTGAGGCGGAAGGATCGCTGGAGCCCAGCAGGTCGAGACTGCAGTGGCCGAGTGTGCCACTGCACTCCAGTCTGGGCAACGGAGTGAGACTTCAACTCAACAACAACAACAAAATAAATAAATAAAAATAAAAACATAAAAAGAGACTTCGTGTCTCAAACCTGGCCTGCCCCCATTCTCCGGGAACCAACTCATTCCTGAGCCTGGAGGTTACCCAAGCTTCTCTCACCTGGTGGCCTCTGGGTCCAGTCACCCCCTGGAGGGGCAGTTGAGATGAAGAACACCGCCATTAATCCTCCCACCCCAAAGCAGCTCCTTCCCAAGGCCTTTCAGGGGCTGCCTGGGCCCCACCCTTCCCACCTCTCCTGGGAACCTGAGAGCACACTCTGAAGGTTGGGGCAATTTGTGTGCTGGAGACCAAAGCTCAAGCTAGGGTTCTCCCAGGACAACTTCCTAAGAGGAGTTAAAACCCTAGGGGTCTGTGCAGTGAACCAGTCCCTCTGCCCTGGCCTGCACCTGTGTATCCTCACATCCCACTTCGTGTCAGAGCTGGCCGCGGGATCGGTCCTGCTATGGCTCCCCACTGCCCAAAGTTCTTCCAGCAGGTGCCCGGGACTAAATTTAGTGCGGCGCCTGCAGTGCGGCCTGAGGCCAGGCTCTCGACTCGTAGACCGTCCCGCCAGGCCTGGGCCGAACTTACGACCTCGGGGGAGGCTGGCCGGGACCGGTTGGCCCGCGCAGGCCCCAGCGCCCAGGTCCGCCCACCGGGCCTCCGGCCGAGTTAGGGCCCGGGTCACGCCGATCGAGGTGGCCCAGGTCTGTCCCCTCGGAGTGCGCCCCTGCTCTCGCCTCCTTCCTTTTCCACACACTGCAGATCAACTGTCCTCGCCCGCCCGACCAGCCCAACCTGGGAGCCGCCGGGAGGGGTTTAATGACTGCGCCGGCCGCAGGGTCCGCTCCAGCAGGTGAGGGGAGGGGAGTCCCACCCCGAAAGGCAAGGTGGGTGGGGGAGGGGCTCGCGGGGTTTCGGTGCCTTTGTCCCAGGGGGTGGGGGAGGGGCGTTTACCCCTCTGGAGCCGCCAAAGGGCCCGGTCGCTTCGGAGACTCCGGCGTCCCGGGACTGGCCCACCCAGGTGGCCGCTGCCAGGAGGGCAGCCCGCGTTCCCCACACGCACCCCTTTCCACGCCGCCGTCGCCCTCACCCAGCTCCAACACGCACACTTCCCCCGGGGCTCACCTGCGAAGGTAACAAGGGAAATTCCTAGGCGGAGTGCGTGAACAGGGGCGGAGGCGGTGGTCTTAAAGAAGCGGTGACGTCACTGGACCACCGCCCCGGGGGAGGGGCAGAGACCCTGTCCCCGACGGCTGCGGGAGTGCGAATCCTGGCCTTGGCAGATGGGGGCGCCCGAGCTGGGGCCGCTGAGCCCGCACGGGGCCGGGGTGTGGAAATCCTGGCGGAGGGAGTTTGAGTCCCGACTGCACCACTTCCACCGGTGACATCGGGAACTCAGCGAACCTTTCCGAGCCTCAGTTTTATACTCTGCAAAATGGAGACAAGCCTGTATTTTATTTTACTTTACTTTATTTATTTATTTGAGTCGGAATCTCACTCTGTCGCCCAGGCTGGAGTGCAGTGATACGCTCGTGGTCACCGCAGCCTCGACCTGCTGGGCTCAGGCGATCATTCCGCCTCAGCCTTCCAAGTAGTTGGAAGTACAGGCGCATGCCACCACGCCCGGCTAATTTTTTGATTTATTGTAAAGACGAGGTCTCACCTGGTTGCCCAGGCTGGTCTTGAACCCCTGGACTCAGACAATCCTCTCGCCTCGGATATTTTATTTATGTATTTATGTATTTATGTATGTATGTATGTATGTGTGTATTTATTTATTTATTTATTTATTTGTCGGAGTCTCACTCTGTCACCCAGGCCGGAGGCAGCGGCGCGCTCCCCGCCACCGCAGCCTGAGCTGCTGGGCGCTGGTGATTCTTCCACCTCAGCCTTCCAAGCAGCCGGAACTACAGGCGCCCACTACCACGCCCAGCTAATTTTCTGATTTATTGTAGAGACGAGGTCTCAGCATGTTGCCCAGGCTGGTCTCCATCCCACGGGCTCAGGCAGTCCTCTCGCCTCGGCCCTCCAAAGTGCTGGGATTATAGGTTTGAGCCACCACGCCGACCGGATTTTTTTTTTTTTTTTTTTTAAGAGCCAGGGGGCTCGTTATTTTACCCAGGCTGGTCTCGAACTCCTGATCTGAAGAGATACTCCCCTCTGGGCCTCGCAAAGTGCTAGCGCTGCATTTTATTTCGCAACTGTTACCTAAGGTACAAATGAAAGGGGATATTATTTTATTTTATTTTATTTTTTTGAGTTGGAGTCTCACTCTGTCGCCCAGACTGGAGTCAGTGGCCGCTCCCGGCCACCACAGCCTCGACCCGCTGGGCTCCGGCCTTCCAAGTGGCTGGAACTACAGGCGCGCGCTACCATGCCCGGCTGATTTTTGATTTATTGTAGAGATGAGGTCTCGCCAAGTTGCCCGGGCGGGCCTCGAACCCGCGGGCTCAGGCAATCCACTCACCTCGGCCTCCCAAAGGCGCGGGATTACAGGCTGAGCCACCGAGCCCGGTTTATTTTATTTTTTTGAGTTGGAGTCTCACTGAGTCGCCCAGGCTGGAGTGCAATGGCACGCTCACGGCCACTCGACCTGCTGGGCTCAGGCGATCCCTTCGCTCCAGCCTTCCAGGTAGCTGGAACTACAGGCACGTGCTACCACGCCCGGCTGACTTTTTATTTTATTGTAGAGACGAGGTCTGCCAAGTCGCCCGGGCTGGTCTGGAACCCCAGCCTCAGGCAATCCACTCCCCTCAGCCTCCCAAAGGCGCGGGATTACAGGCTGAGTCACCGAGCCCGGCTTATTTTATTTTTTTGAGTTGGAGTCTCCCTCAGTCGCCCAGGCTGGAGTGCAACGGCACGCTCACGGCCACCCCAGCCTCGACCTGCTGGGCTCAGGCGATCCCTTCGCTCCAGCCGTCCAGGTAGCTGGAACTACAGGCACGTGCTACCACGCCCGGCTGACTTTTTATTTTATTGTAGAGACGAGGTCTCGCCAAGTCGCCGGGCTGGTCTGGAACCCTCAGCCGCAGGCAATCCACTCGCCTCAGCCTCCCAAAGTGCTGGGATTACAGGCTGGGCCACCACGCTCGGCCAGGGGATGTTGTTTTCATGTGAGTATCGTCATACCCCTGGGGCCCTTAGGAGAGCGGCGCTGATCTCCGCACGCGTCCTGTCCGATTCCTCCACACGCCCGGACTTGAGCAGCGTCAGGGCTGGGCCGGATCCGTCCCGGCCGGGTCCGGGGACGCGCGCAGGGGCCGTGTTTGGTGAGCAAATGGCTGAGCGCCGCGGGCCGCGCGGGCGGGACGTCCCGGAGCGGGCGGCG
>NW_007097660.1:59434-60177 GCF_000164805.1 Carlito syrichta
CCGCGCCGCCGGCTGTGGGCGGTCCCATCCCGCTCCACGCTTCGTCCGCAGTCCGGGCCTCAGTTTCTCCGACTGTCCGCTTGGGGTTGGGGGGGTCTTCGGGTTCATTGTCGGAACTAGAAGTGGAGAGGGAAAGTAAGTTTGAGGGCGGGATGTTTAGTCTAGCAAGAAGGCATGCCCCACCCCGGCCAATACGGGGTCTTCCCAGCCCCAGCGACCGAAAAGTTGGGGGGTCGTCGAGCCACACGGGGGTCTGTGCCCTCTATACCATGTGGAGTGCCCCCTTCCATCCGGTGACTTCAGTGCCCAGCTATGCGGGGGGAGGGACCGGGGTCGGGCCCGGTGCCCGGGAGTGAGTCACCCGCCGGCGGCAGGGGGGTTGTGGAGACCTGCCCCCCCAGAGTCCCGCGCTACTCCTCAGCCCCCTCCTGCGCTGCCGTGTCCCGGTCGGGCCGTGCGGTCACCTGTGAGGAATGCGGGGGGAGGGCGCCTGTGACTCACGTTATTCGAGCCGGCCGACCCTGACCTCAGACCCCAGAATAGCCACGCCCCGCCCCCAGCCTCTGACCCGCGGCCCCCTCCCCAGGCACCGCCCCCTGCTCTCGCGGCAGCTCCTGGAGCGCGGACCTAGACAAGTGCATGGACTGCGCGTCGTGCCCGGCGCGACCGCACAGCGATTTCTGCCGGGGCTGTGAGTGGGGGCTGGGGCGGGTGCACCCGAGACATGGGGAGAGGGCGGAGAG
>NW_007097660.1:60287-66130 GCF_000164805.1 Carlito syrichta
GAAAGGCTTGAGGCTCAGTTAAGGGGGCGGGGCTGGGTCCGGAGAAGGGCGAGGCCTGACTTGAGTCTGGCTTCCAGGCGCTACAGCACCCCCTGTCCCTTTCCGGTTGCTCTGGCCCATCCTGGGGGGCGCCCTGAGCCTGGCCCTGGTGCTGGGGCTGCTTTCTGGCTTCCTGGTCTGGAGACGGTGCCGCAGGAGAGAGAAGTTCACCAGTAAGTGCGTCCCAGCCTGCCCACCTCCATCAGTCCTGGATATTTCCCAGGCTTCTGAGGACCACTTCTTATCTTGCAGCCCCCATAGAGGAGACCGGCGAAGGCTGCCCAGCCGTGGCGCTGATCCAGTGACAGTGCGTGCCCCCTGCCAGCTGGGCCTCAGCCACTCATCATTCATTCATCCCTTCGAGAGCCAGCCCCTGCCTCCCAGACACAGCTGGAGCCAAGTTCCTCCAGCCACAGGGGGGGGCAGGGAGCCAGTGAATCACCTCAGGCCTGGCCCGGGGTTCAGGGTGGCCTTCCAAGGTGCCTGATTGCCCTGTCTCAGGCCCCAGCACAGAAAAGGAGCCTTATGCTGGCTGACACTGATTAAGGAACTGCAGCATTTGCACAAGGGGGTGTCCCCCCCCACCCCCCGGGGCCAGGCTGACTTGAGGGGCAGCCACCACACACAGACACCATTCACTCAGATGTGCTGAAATTCCACCATGGGGTCTCAGCCTGGGGGTTAGGGACTTGTTCTTAACGCTAGGGGGCTGGCCCTCTAGGAGGGCTGGCCCTAAGACACAGACCCCCCACCCCCCACAGGGGGAAGGAGATATTTATTTTGGGGAGAAACTTTGGAGGGGAGGGAGAATTTATTAATAAAGGAATCTTTAACTTTAAATGGTTTGGAGAGTAGCATGATCCCAGCTTAACTCCCCAGAGCTGGAGGGAGGGAGTGAGTCAGTCGGGCCGGGGGCGGGGGTGAGGCTCTGACTCACACATTCTCAATGCCTGGCACCCAGCCTGCCAGGACCTGGCTGGCCCTAAGTTTTCCAGGGAAGATCTTGAGGAGAAACCCCAGCATCCAATGCCCCTCACCCCACCCTCCCCAAAGGCCCCAGGTTCCAGACTGAAGCCTTCTGTTGCTCAGCAATCTTTATTCAGTTCTTCTGGGGGAGGGGGGATCTTTCCCCCCATGCTCCTGCCCCTCCCATCCCAGGGCTCCACTGGGCTCAGTGTCCTCTGTTGGGTGAAGAAGTACGGTCTGAAGAAGGAAAGGCACCTTGTCCCTTTGTGGGGGTTGCTGGTCTCTTCTGTTGGGTGGAAAGGAGGGTAGGAGGAGCACGGCCCGTCAGCACTCAGAGCTCCACTATGTCCCCAGCTGGGGTTGCAAGGTAGAGGGGAGTCGGGGTGTCCCCCAGCCTGAGCAGCCGGAGGGCCTCGGGGATGAGGTTCCCAGGGTAGCGCCAGAGAAGCAGCTCAGAGCAAGAGCCCCTGGAAGAGGAATAACAGTCAGCACATGGAGGTGGCCCAGTGGAGCCACCTCCCCTCAGGTTCAGGTTCCCAGGGGTTCCCAGGTTCCCAGCACTTTCCACGGACCCAAGATGGGAAACCACACAGAGGTCAGCTAGAGCTAAAAATGGCACGATGAGGCAGGGCCTGGAGGTCAGCTCCGAGGCCTGGGTGTGATCCTCTAGATGGTCCAGCCAGGGGAGGCGCCTACCTGAGCGGGGGCAAGGCTGGGGGAAAAGCCCTGGGGGGGCTGCAGTAGGGGTGGTCATTGTGCAGGCTGAGTTGAGAGAAGTGGGTGGCCATGTTCTCCTCAGACAGAAAATGCTTGCACAGGGGATCCCTGGGGAGACATGGGGAGAAAGGCAGGCTGGGATATTGCGAGGTGAGGCCGACCGATGGAAACCAGAGGTGACGGCTCTAGTTGGGAGTCCCTCCCTGCCCCCAAAGTCGCTGCTCCTCCTCCAGGCGCCGCTTGGTACTCACGAGCACGCCTCCTCGGAGAGGGGAGCTGGGAAAAAAAGAGCCCGGTGCGCCCGCCCCTTGGCCCTTTCCGGCCGATCTGCCAGCCTGGGCCGGCAGCCTCGGCCAGGAACCCCTGGTCCATTTCTGCCTCAGCTGAACCTAAATCACCCCTCTCCCGGGCCATCCAGCGGCTACCTCGGGTCTCGACCCTGAGCCCCAGCCCCAACCCCATCCCAGCTCCTGTGTAAGCCTCGCTGATTCGCCCTACCCCGTGTCATTCTGCAGACTAGCCCCGAGTCCCCAGCCGAAGCTCCTGCGCCCCTTGATCAGGCCCATCCCTGTCGCGCACACCCACCTGGCGTCCAGGCCCCGCGATGACCCCAGGGCGGCCTGAGGGTGGCGCTGGGCCAGACCCTGGGGACCTCGCTCCAAGGGCTGCTGCAGGATCATTGGAGTTCGGGGTCTTGCGGGTGGGATCTGAGTGGCAGAGGCGGGGTCTCCGAGGGCGGGGCCCAACGCGAGAGGGTGTGGCTTTAGGCGCGCGCGCAGCGGCGAGGTTACACGCAGGCGCAGAAGACCGGAGGCGCGCGGCTGGAAGGCGGGTCGGGTCGGCTCGGCGGGGTGGGTGAAGGGATTTGGCTTAGGAGGGCTGCGGTAGGCGCCACTTCTTGGTGTCGGAGAGGGTGTCTTCGCGGCGCTCACCTCGATTCCTGGAGTTCCGGGTGCTACGTGGCGACCACCTTTGCGCCGAGCCAGCCGGCCGTGTGGAGGAGCACCGTGGAGAGGAGCCGCTCCTGGCCTGGTGAGCTGCGTCGCCCGCGGAGCACTCTGGGACTTGTAGTTCTGGAGATGGAGCGCGCTGTGCCGCTCGCGGTGCCTCTGGGTCAGGTGAGACGGGGACGTGGTGCGCGGTGCCTTCTGGGGTTTGTAGTCCATGCACAGCTCGGTCGGGACAGGCAAGGAATCGTGCCTTGAGCTCTGTTTTGCATGGGTCGTTTGTGGGACTTGGACTCTGACGGGGGAGGGGAGCGAGGACTAAAAACACAGAAGGTAGAGATGAGAAGTCAGGACGTTTTTCTGTGTTGGGATATTAAAGCCGCTTTTATTTATCTTATTTTTTTTTTATTTTTGAGTCGGAGTCTCACTCTGTCGCCCATGCTGGAGTGCAGTGGCACGATCACTGCCACCGCAGCCTTGACCTGCTGGGCTCAGATGATCCTTCCACCTCAGCCTTCCAAGTAGCTGGAATCACAGGTGTGCGCCACCAGGCCCCGCTAATTTTTCTATTTATTGTAGAGGCGCGATCTCGCCAAGTTGCCCAGGCTGGTCTCGAACCGCAGGGCTCAGGCAATCCTCTTGCCTATGCTTCCTAAAGTGCTGGGATTAGGGGTGTGATCTCCCGCCCAGCTTAGAGCCACTTTTAAAGTGCTTTCTACCTGACAACCCTATGCAAAGGTTTTTATATACACTCACTCATCTGATTGTGGCAGAATCTCCTATTAACTCCATCTGACACTTGAGGAGCTGGTACGAGAGTCTGGGTGCTTGCTCAGAGTTCCACAAGGCATTGTGCCTCGACTCTCCCCTTCCATGGGATTGCTTGGGCAGGTGCCTGCTTAGTGAGCCTCTTCAAAAGAGGGCGGAGAAGTCTGGGCTGTGGGCACCCAGGCTGGCGCAGCAGAGCAAGGAGGGGGTCTGGCTCAGAGGTTCCAGATGTCCCCAGCAGGCCTCATCCAGTCTCTCCCACAGGCTGAGGTGTTTCAGGCCCTTCAGCGGCTGCACATGACCATCTTCTCCCAGAGTGTCTCACCCTGTGGGAAGTTCCTGGCAGCTGGCAACAATTACGGGCAGATTGCTGTCTTCAGGTACACTCTGGGTCCCTGTCCCCAAGCAACTGGGACTAATGCCTCCCACGTCTGACTCCTGGGTCCGCTTTCCCCTCTCTTCAGCTTGTCTGCTGCTTTGAGTTCAGAGGCCAAAGAGGAAAGTAAAAAGCCTGTGGTGACCTTCCAAGGTGGGCACAGTCCTTGAGTCTGTTTAGGGTACTTTGAGGTAGAGGTAGGGTAGGGAGCAGGATGGGTTTATGAAGGTTCTTCATTTTTTCTTTAGCCCACGATGGACCTGTCTACAGCATGGTCTCCACCGATCGACATCTGCTCAGTGCTGGGGACGGGGAGGTGAAGGCCTGGCTGTGGGTGGAGATGCTCAAGAAGGTAAGGCATGGAGCTTGGGAAGGGCTGGGGTGCCTCGCCCCAGAGAGAGTCTTTGAGGTCACCTGGCATTTCCCCCTCTGAAGGGCTGTAAGGAACTGTGGTGTCATCAGCCCCCATACAGGTAAGCCAGGCCACGTGGGTGGAGGGCATGTGTGGGGAAAACATCCCTCATGGCACTGACCCTGCCTTTCCTCCCCCAGGACCAGCTTGGAAGTGCCGGAGATCAATGCTTTGCTACTCATCCCCAAGGTCTGAACTCTTTGACTATTACTGGCCCAGACTTTGATCCTTCACCCTCTTCCTGTCCTGATTTGACATTGACTTTCACCCCTACCCTGCTTTCTTCTGCAGGAGAATTCCCTCCTCCTGGCGGGGGGTGACTGCCAGTTGCACGTTATGGATCTTGAAACTGGGACCTTCACGGTGAGCAGTGCCCTGGAGCTGGGGGCAGGTCCAGGCCAGGGGGAGGCACTCTCCTGGGTCTCCTCCTGACACTGCCACTCCCTGCAGCGGGCCCTTCGGGGTCACACGGACTACATCCATTGCCTGGCACTGCGGGAACGAAGCCCTGAGGTGCTGTCGGGTGGCGAGGATGGGGCCGTACGACTCTGGGGTAAGGGGGTAGCTGGCTGGAGGGCAGTGAGAGGCTGGGGCAAATGGGGCGCCTCTCATGGTTCTTTCCCTGCAGACCTCCGCAATTCAAAGGAGGTCCAGACCATCGAGGTCTATAAGCACGAGGTGAGAATGTAATCTACACCCATTCTCCCCCACTTCCCCCACCACTGAGTTGCTCAAGTCTTCACCTCTCTGCTTCTTCTCTCCCTCCTCTCTCCCCCCTTCCAGGAGTGCTCGAGGCCTCACAATGGACGCTGGATCGGATGTTTGGCAACTGACTCAGACTGGATGGTGAGCTGGGCAGAGTGTGGCACAGGGTGGCAGCTCCGGGCATGGTCAGTTGCAAGCCGGTGGCTGACAGTGGCTGGGTATCCTGCTTTCTGCCAGGTCTGTGGAGGGGGCCCAGCCCTCACCCTCTGGCACCTCCGATCCTCCACACCCACCACCATCTTTCCCATGCGGGCACCGCAGAAACATGTCACCTTCTACCAGGACCTGGTGAGGCCCTCTCGTGTCTGCCACCCCCACCGGATCCCCTCTGCAGCCTTGCCCTCTGATCCTCCCTCATTCTCCACAGATCCTGTCAGCTGGCCAGGGCTGCTGTGTCAACCAGTGGCAGCTCAGCGGGGAGCTGAAGGCCCAGGTGCCTGGCTCCTCCCCTGGGCTGCTCAGCCTCAGCCTCAACCAGCAGCCCACAGCGCCCGAGTGCAAGGTGGGTCCTGCAGGGGGATCCTGGAGGATCCTGGGAGGCTAGGGTGTGGGCAGACCAGTCATGCGCCTCTTGCCTCCAGGTCCTGACAGCTGCAGGCAACAGCTGCCGCGTGGATGTCTTCACCAACCTGGGCTACCGAGCCTTTTCCCTGTCCTTTTGACCTCTAATGACACCCCACCCCATCCCAGAAACTTAGAGTGTTTTTTTCTTTTTTGAGTTGGAGTCTCTGGCACACTCACAGCCACCCCAGCGTCAACCTGCTGGGTTCGGGCGGTCCTTCTGCCTCAGCCTTCCAAGTAGCCAGAACTATAGACATGCATTACCACACCCAGCTAATTTTTTATTTATTGG
>NW_007097660.1:66323-67148 GCF_000164805.1 Carlito syrichta
GCCGGGCGTGGTAGTGCGCGCCTGTAGTTTCAGCTACTTGGAAGGCTGAGGTGGAAGGATTGCTGAAGCCCAGCAGGTTGAGGCTGCGGTGGCCAGGGGCGGCCACTGCATTCCAGTCTGTGCGACAGAGTGAGACTCCAACTCAAAAAAAAATTTTTTTTTAAATTTATTGTAGAGACGAAGTCTTGCCAAGTTACCCTGGCTGGTCTCGAACCCGTGGGCTCAGGCAGTCCACTCGCTTCAGCCTCCCAAAGTGCTGGGATTACAAGCTGAGCCACGGAGCCTAGCCTTTTTTTTACAATAAAGTTTTGGGCTTTCATGCGCTTCCTTCCCAAGAATAGAGAGCACGTTGGTGTAGTGATTTATATATTACTCTGTCCAATCCTGGTATATAAATACCCAGCCCCACCTCTGACCTAGAAAAGATAGACCTAGATAGATCTGAAAAATAGCTCTGCCCCTGCCACCCACCTGGGGGCCCCTGGACCCCAAAGCTGACGCCAGCTCCCGATGAGTCCCTGCCCAGCCTCCTGGGGTGGGGGGGCCACGAGCCCCCTTTGGAAGAAGATCTGGGCCCCGTTGCTCCATGGGTCAGAAGAGGAAAAGCGAGCCCAGCGTGGGTGGGTGCGGGCCGCCTCCCAGACCCGGCCCTCAGGTCCTTCGGAAGAGGCTGCTGAGGAAGCCGCCGGCAGGCCCGGGGCCGAGGCGCAGCGAGAAGCGCGGCGCGGCGCGGCGCGGGGTGGAGGACTCGGCGGCGCTCAGTTCCTTCTGGCGCTGCGAGCGCAGCTGCTGCCCGATCACCACGTGCATGTCGTCCTGCGGGAG
>NW_007097661.1:0-1301 GCF_000164805.1 Carlito syrichta
CGGGGGGGGGGGGGGGGGGGGCACATAACATCACTAAGGGTACCCGATCCTAAGCCAGAGAAAGTGAGGACCAGTTAGAAGCGCAAACTTACCTGTACACAGACTACTTATGTACCTAATCCTGATTTGTACCCCATCTCTTTAATATAAAAATAAAGAAAAACAAACAAACAAACCACAGACTGAGGGCTCAGTCCCACAAGGCCACATCCCTCTTCCCACAAGTCGCAAGCCCAGGCATCTGGAACTTCTGGGTAACCGGCTTCAGATTGAGGTTCCCACAACGCCCTCCTTGGGTTCCATTAATTTGCTAGAGCAGCTCACAGAACTCAGGAAAACACATGTACCAATTTACACAAAGGATATTTTGAAGGATACAAAGAAACAGCCAGATGAAGAGACACTTAGCACCATGTCTGGAAGGATTCTGAGCACAGGAGCTATCGTCTCAGTTGGAGCGGGGCGGCGGGGGGAGCAGGGTGGGTGTGCCACCCTCCAGCCCTGTGGATGAGTTCTTCATCACCTCCCCATCAGCCTCCACCTGCTCAGCTTTCTGAATCCCTTCCTCCTTACCTTTATGGAGACTTCACTGGATAGACATGATTGACAACCTTATAGAAATGAGACTAGATATAAAGTGTATGATCTAATGCTAAGAGACAGAGTGGAGAAACCCAGCAAGGCCTATCTGTTCAGATTCTTCTGGCTTCGCTGTGTGGCATTTCTTCTTCTTGGATATGGGGGAGGACCCCTTCTGAAATGGAAGTCTCGTGACCTACAAGATAAGGTGGGTCAGGGAATTTCTTTATGGCCAGCTCCAAGACACAAAGGCAGGAGAAGATTCCTGCCTTGCAGAGAAAAACGAGCAGGTAAAAGGAGGGCAGGAGAAAGTCAGAGAGAAAGATTCTGTTTTCTGGGACCTGCTCCTGAAGCATAAAGTGCCCAATGTTATAACAAGAGCTACAGGAGTTATAAGCCAGGAATATATAAGATATATAAGTCATATATGAAGTGCCAACAAAAGTATACATTTTTTTTTGAGTCGGAGTCATAAGCCGGGAATATATATAAGTCATATATGAAGTGCCAACAAAAGTATACATTTTTTTTTTGAGTCGGAGTCTCACTCTGTCACCCAGACTGGAGTGCAGTGGCACGCTCACGACCACCACAGTCTCGACCTGCTGAGCTCAAGTGATACTTCTGCTTCAGTCTTCCAAGTAGCTGAAACCACAGGCATGCGCTACCACGCCTGGCTAATTTTTCTTGATTTATTGTAGAGATGAGGTCTCACCAAGTTG
>NW_007097662.1:0-15081 GCF_000164805.1 Carlito syrichta
CGTGGACTTAGGCAATCCACTCACCTCAGCCTCCCAAGGCGCGGGTTTACAGGCTGAGCCACCGAGCCTGGCAATAATTTTTAAAAATTAACCGGACATGGTAGCACATGCCTGTAGTTCCAGCTACTTGGAAGGCTGAGGTGGAAGTATTGCCAGAGCCCAGCAGGTCGAGGTTGCGGTGGCCGGGAGCAGCTACTGCACTCCAGTCTGGGTGAGAGAGTGAGACTCCAACTCAAAAAAAACCAAAACAAAACAAAGAGATAACTGATGGACAAGTGATGGGTTGTGGCTGTCCTGATGTCCTAAGTGGTGCACTTGAGACCATGAAGAAAAAACGCCAAGTTTTTTGGGTTTTTTTGAGTAGGAATCTCACTCTGTCGCCTGGGCTGGAGTGCAGTAGCACACTCATGGCCACTGCAGCCTCGAACTGCTAGACTCAGGTGGTCCTTCTGCCTCAGCCTTCCTAATAGCTGGAACCACAGGTGTGTGACACCACACCTGACTAATTTTTTTGATTTATTGTATAGACGAGGTCTTACCAAGTTGCCCAGGCTGGCCTTGAATCCCTGGACTCAGGTAATCCTTGTGGTTCTGCCTTCCAAAGTGCTGAGATTACAGGCATGAGTCACTGCGCCTGACAAGGCCAAGTGTTTTACAGTCCAGTCAACTTTGCTGTAGCACTCCTTAACTGAGTGTAGCATAGCAGACACAGCCTAGTAAGAAGCAGACAGCAACACACTCCCTTCCTACAAGGGCTCAAGTTGAGATACCATTCACGTGATCCAACCATTTTATAGATGGAGAAATTCAGATCAAGTCAATACATCTTTATTGAGGACCATCTCTGTGTATAGACTTTGGGGGAGTCCTGGGGGAGATGGGTATGGGTGAGGGAGAAGGCCCCAAGCTATAAAAACTTTGTTCCATATCGCAGTTAACCTGACCAAGACCTCAAGGCCACTGTGAACAGGCATGAGGTTGAATATATCAGACTGTAAATTAAAAGATGGGTGCAATGACAGGGGCAATAGCAGTGTGGGTGAACTTCCCAGAAAAAGGATATGTAAGTAGATCCTGAAGGGTGGGAGGACCTGGAGGTGGGAGAGAAGGAGTTGTCCTGAGGCTGGGGAGATAGTCACAGTGTGGTGGTGAAAGGGCCTGGCCTAACCTGATGTAGAAAATGAGACGGGGGCATCATGGGATATCAGACTAGAGAGGTTGGTACCAGCTCCCAAACAATAGGCAAGGCTCCAGCTCTGGCCCAGAGGCAGAAGGGAGCTCCTGTAAGTCCTACATTGGGTTGGGCAGGACTCTTGTCAGATGCGTCCATCGCCAGTCTCCCCGAGGTCTGGGTGGTGGGGCCAACCCTTCAACTCCCTCCTGCATAGCCACTCTCATAAATGCCTCTGTTTCTCAGTTCTTTGAGGCTGGTGTAGTCTCATCCAAAAGGCCATCTTCTTCTCCTTGAGCTTCACACCAACCCTTGTGATAAAATCCAGCTGCAGGTACTTTTCATCCTTGTCATAGCGTGGCCAGCAAGGCAGCTTCCCACCATTGGGGTTTCTGCCCAGGAGGAAGGAGAGAGGATTGTTTATGTTCCTTTTTACCCTGACTTCTTTTCTCACTCTTTCCTCATCTACTTTCCCCTTAGGAGGTGGGGTCCCAGAGGGCTTTACAGAGAGCATACTTAGGTAGATCTTTAAGAAATAGTAGCTGGCCGGGCTCGGTGGCTCAGCCTGTAATCCCAGCGCTTTGGGAGGCTGAGGTGAGTGGATTGCCTGAGCCCGTGGGTTCGAGACCCGCCTGGGCAGTGAGACCTCATCTCTACAATAAATCAAAAAAAATTAGCCAGGCGTGGTAGCGCGTGCCTGTAGTTCCAGCTACTTGGAAGGCTGAGGCGGAAGGATCGCCGGAGCCCAGCAGGTCAAGGCTGCGGTGGCCGGGAGCGGCCACTGCACTCCAGTCTGGGTGACAGAGTGAGACTCCAACTCAAAAGAAAAACAAAAGAAAGAGTAGGAAAGTGTGTGATGGGGCAGGTTTTCCAGACAGAGGGAACAGTATGTGCCAGGCTTAGCGGTGTGAAAGACCAGGGCTTTTGGAGGAAGTACAAGTATAGCGTTAGGTAAAGAGAGAGTGTGCATGAAAGGAATAGAAGTAGAAAAGGGATGACACAGGAAAGATTTTGAAAAGCCTTTCATGCCAGGCTAAGGGGTGGGACTTTGTCCTGGGGGCAGAAAGAAGCCATGAAGTATTTTAAGCAGGTGATTTGGTCAGGTGCCATTTCAAAAAAACCCCTTGAATGGCATAAGGAGGATGAACAGAAAGGAGAGAACGCAGAGATAGGAAAATAGTCAGAAGGCTAGCCAAAACTCAGCTCAGATTTCACCTCCACCAGGAGGCCTCCCCTGCCTGCCAGGCTGTGTCAGACACCTCCTCTCTATTCTCAAAGTGCCTTGTGCTCCCCTAGAACAGCTCTCAGTATGTCAGATTGCAATTTCATGTTTTGGGGTGGTAAGCTCCTGGGAAAAGGGGCTCGTGTCTGCAATATTGTTGCATCCCAGCTCTGAGTACTGGGCTGGGCACAAAAAAGAGCAATAGTGAAGGACTGTGGAACTCTTGCATGAATGAAGAATGTGGGTCATGGACAGAGGGGCACCATTCTAGAGACATAGGATCTGGTAACTGACTGGGGAAAAGTAAGGCAGAAGAGGGACTTTGGTCAGGCTGACCGGGTAGTTCCTGGGCAAATAAGCCAGCTTGATCTAGCACTGGGCAGGATATGTCAGGGTCAGAGGGCCAGACTTACCCTGTGCGGGCAAAGTTGGCCCAGTATTTCATCATCTGGAAGCTAAGTGCTTTCTCTTCACTTGTGGAAGGGCCTGGGGGCAGAATGGGATGTGTCATTTGGGACAGAGCAGAGGATGCTGACATCCCGCCCTGCCACTGCCTTTGTGGCAGAAGACTTTGATTTGGGAGAGCATCCCAGGTTAGGCACTGGCTAGCTCCTTGTGGCCAGCCAGTGGAAGAGTGGGTCTGCATACCAAGATGGAGAGACTGGCCACCCAGAGGTGGTGTCAGTGGGGCTTTAGCACCTTTGGAGAAGGGATTCCCGAAGATGAAGTGAATCTCGTCCCCATGGTCTGCGCCATCAGTACGGGGTTTGACAATTATGCCAGGAGCATGGTGTTCAAACTCATACAGGTAGACAGGGAGGCCAGCATCTACGAAGAGGGAAACAGAGGAGGGTTGCATGAAAAGCCTCATCCTGGCTTCCTATCCACTCCTTGCATCCCACCCACCTGCATCAAGCAGGAGAAAGAGCTTCGGCTTCAGAATCAAAGAAGCAGGTTTGAATACTTTCTGTACTACCCATTAGCTATGTGATCTTGGGCAAATCACTCAACCTCTCTGAGTTGTAATTCCTTATCTGCAGACTGAGAATGCTAAAACTGAATTCATGGAATTATGGCAAGGATTATGGAAGCCCTCCTCTTCTCTCTTTTGAACCTTCCTTTCTTGGCCTGACATTTAAAGGTCCTTAGTGTCTGCCCTCTCCAGCCCTACTTTGATCTCTCATCCACATGTTCCCCAAGCTCCTCAGTAGGCCCTGGGCAAGACTTTCAAGGTGCCTTCAAGCCTGTCTTCTCAGCCAGGAAGCCTTCCCTGACTACCCTAGTCTTCTCTGGGCTAGCTGAGGTCCTGCCTTTGTCCTTAAGAACAGCCCTTTGTCTCTTATGGTTGATAGCACGCTGTGTCCTCTCTCTGTGACATCCTGGAATCCTATACCAGCCCAGAAGTCCAGAGAAGGTAGGTGAGCAGTTGGTAATCAGCACAGCTGGAGAGTGGATGAGTCCAGTGTGGCCACTCCTGGGGACCTCACATACCTCGGTGGTAGCGGGCGGCCTGCAGCGTGGAGTACACAAAGGTGCTGTCTTCAGCTATGTCCATTACACGATTTCGTAACATCTTCCAATCATGCTCATTGATGTCACTCAGGTATTCCTCCATCACAAGTGGTAGCTGTTCCTTGGTGACATTCTGGGTGGGGAGGCCATACCTATCCTGAGGCCTGGGTACCAGCTGGGCCAGAGGTGGGTCCACCAGTGACTTGGATCCAGGCCCAGCTCCCTATGAGTTTTTGGCCTGAGGGAGGGGGCAAAAGAGAGCTTCCTGGGAAGGTCTCCCTTTCTGCTGATTCTTTTTTTTTTTTTTGAGTTGGAGTCTCACTCTGTCTCCTAGGCTGGAATGCAGTGGCACACTCATGGCCACCCCAGCATCAACCTGCTGGGCTCAGGCGATCCTTCCACCTCAGCCTTCCATGTAGCTGGAACTACAGGTATGTGCCACCATACCCAGATAATTTTTTTATTTTGTTGTAAAGACAAGGTCTCACCAAGTTGCCCAGGCTGGACTTGAACCCCTGGGCTCAGGCAATTCTGTCATCTCTGCCCCCAAAGTGCTGGGATTACAGGCTTGAACCACCATGCCCGGCCCTCTGCTGATTCTCACCCCTGATTGTGCTGCATAACTGCCTCCCATGACCCTGAGGATGCCTGGAGGACCCTGCCCACAGGCAACTATCTGATCCCATGTCAAACCCCAGGCCCCATAAAAAAGATTCCCCTACCCTGCTGAAAGCCCCTTGCAAAGAACAGCTACTGGTTAAGAAAAGGGGTCAGCCTTGTCCAAACTGAGCACCCCTGCCAGCAAGGCTTCTCACCAAGAGGGTCCTGGAACTCCAGAGTATCCTGGTGATGATTTTTTTGGTCATCATGTATCGGTTTAGCGGGAACTTCATGATCTGTTCTCAAGAACCAGGTATGGGTCAGGCCTGAGCTTTGGGAGGGATTCTGGTCAGAGCTACAACAGGCCCCAAGGGTCATGCTCATCTAATTGGTGAGATTTCAGACAGTGCACACAGGCCAGGAAGGGCCCATGACCCTCTCCTGTCCTGTTCCCATCCTGTTTATCACTGCTTCCTGGGTCAGAGTTGAAGTGGGACTGGGGAGAGGGGTTCATCCTGAGCTGGGGCATTCACCCAGACCTGGGAGCAAGGGAGGGCCCCAGGATTTGCAGTTGCCTGGAGACCTGGGAATGGACGTCATAACCCATCTAAACTGTGATCTGAGAAACCCCTAACAGACCATACCTTCCCCTTTCTCCCTTCTATTATTCCTGGCCAGTTCTCTCACTGCACAGGAACTACAGGAGGATCCCAAGCCTACAATCCTCAGAGGGTCTACTGGTATTGACCTGGTGCCCAGCACTGCCCAAGAGGCATCCCCTGCTACCTCCACTATGGTGAGCCCCCCTACTACTCACTCACATATGGCAAGAGCCAATTGAACTCCAGATTGTTGACACCCAGAAGGTAGGGCACAGGTGAAACCTGCCCCCTTTTCAGGAGCACCACAGGATCATCTGGGAACACCACACCGTCCACCACAGGGCCCATGAACCATGTAATCTACAAGGCAAGGGCATTTCCAGCCAGTCCTCCCACATAACCTCCCAGACTCCCTGTGGCCTTGAATACCCAGCTCAATAGGTCCCTCTCCAGACACACTGCTCTAGCCTAGGCTCTTTAATTGGGTAAAAGCTGGAGCTGGCCATGGTGACCCCTGGAAGGGTGGATGTGGGAGGGGACCAGGACAGGCAGGACCAGGCTACTTAGACTTGGGCAAACACCTCAGGTATCCACATAGCTCATGCTCTCATCTCTTGATGGTCTTTGCTAAATGTCCCTTCAATGAGTCCTAACCTATTCATTCCATTTAAAATTCTACCCATAAATAAATAAGTAAATAAATTCTACCCCTTCCAGCATACTGACCCCCTTACCTTCTCTATTTGTTGCTATTCACTCATAAACTTCTAAGGAGGTGAATAATTTACTTGTCTATAGAATTTATTGTCTCTCCCCTCTGGAACATCAGTTCTACTAGGGAAGGGATCTTGGCCTGAACAGTTTCCTGAGTATCTTGAGTGCCCGGCACACAATAGGTGTTCAATAAATACCCAGATTGCAGAATGTAGTCTACTCACCTCTTGAGGGTCTTCCTGGGTGCTCAGTTGGAAGAATCTCTGTGGGGAAGAGGAGGGGAGCAGAGTTAAAAGAAGTCTTGGCTGGGCACGGTGGCTCATGCCTGTAATCCCAGCACTTTGGGAGGCTGAGGTGAGAGGATGGCCTAAGCCCATGGGTTCAAGACCAGCCTGGGCATCTTGGCAAGACCTTATCTCTACAATAAATCAAAAAATTAGCCGGGCAGTATGGTGTGTGCTTGTAGTTCCAGCTATTTGGAAGGCTGAGGCTGAAAGATCACCTGAGCCCAGCAGTTCGAGGCTACAGTGGCTGGAAGCATGCTACTGCCCTCCAGCCTGGGTGACAGAATGAGACTCCAACTCAAAAAAAAAAAAGTCTTCCCAGTGGGTTCCTGCAACAGGGTCCCTGGAGAAGTAGTTGAGGATGGCTGGGCACAAGGATAGGAGGGTTCCCTGGCAGGCAGCCAAGTTGGGCAGCTGGAATGTTCTACCTACCATCTTCTTGGACACTTGCATCACCTCAGTCCCTGATAGCGCCCTCAGGCAGTCTACCAGGATCCATGTGCTGTTGTGGTTGCAGCCAGCCAGGTGGGCGATCTTCTATAAAGAGAAAAAGGGGTGTTTTGGGGTGCTTTCATCCTGAACCTCCTTGCTGAGCCCTGGAGGAGGAGAAGCACCTACCTTGGCCACCTTCAGTGGGTCTGGAGTGATGAAGCTTTTGAATGTTGCAGTGCCACTCTGAGAAATAGCCCGATGGAAGAGACCCCGGGCTAGGGGTGACATTATCTGTAAGGGTAGAGAGCAGGGCACCCATCAGATGCCCAAATAGAGCCACTGTCTGACCATGGCTGGGCAGTTGAGGGAACCCAGGAAGGACAAGCAGCCAGGAGGGAGTCAGGGATCCTGGGTTGGTATTCTAGACCTAAAGCCAGGGCCTTCCTGCCTCTGGTTTGTGCAGTAGGTCCCATGGTTCCAGAGGGGATCTGAGATTGTGGAAGGGGATCTGCTGGTGTAGGGAAGGGGTCTCTCTTTGCTTTTGGGTTAGAAAGGAAGGGAGGTGGGAGAGACTTCATGCTTCTCTCAGCCCCAGTTACCTGTGCTGACAGCTCTTATCCTTTCTCCATTGCCCAAATTTGGGGGAACAAGTGCATCCTGGGCTTCCCATTACATACCCTACATACCCTAGACTTCATGTGCCCCAAATCTGCTCCGGTCAATCCTCATCTGGGTGGCATCTCTCACCCCACACCATCCACTCAGCCCCAGGGGCCTTCCCTAGTTTCTCTGCTTATTTCCAAACCCCATCTGCCCTAGTCCTGTCCATTTGACCTCCTTTGTGACTCTAAGCCATCCTCTATTCTCTGTCTTCCTGGCTCTATTTTAGAATCAGCCCGGATGATCTCTTCTGGGATATAACCTACCTTCCCTTCCCCAGTTGCTCTCCAAGTACCTGTTCTTGCTTCTTACTAACCAATTCCCATGCAGCAGACTGAACCATCTCTTTAAATACACCTGTTAGCCGGGCATGGTAGCACATGCCTGTAGTTCCAGCTACTTGGAAGGCTGAGGCAGAAGGATCACCGGATCCCAGCAGGTCGACACTGGGGTGGCTGTGAGTGTGCCACTGCACTACAGCCAGGGCGATGGAGTGAGACTCCCATTAAAAAAAAAATACACCTCTGATTGTATCACTTTCCTCCTTAAAATATTTTCCTGCTTTCTAGAATATGTTGGATAAAGTTGCTTACCTTCTCTAGGCCTCAGTTTCTTCATCTATAGAATGGGAACAACAACAACAATACTTTTCTTTTTGGACTATTGAGGGAATTAAATGAGTGAATATATATAAGGTGCTTAGAAGAGTGCCTGGCACACAGAAAGTGCTCAGATGTTGAATATTATTATTAATGTGACCAGCAAGTCCCCGTGTGCTGTGTTCACTTCCCAGCCATGTGTCCCTCACAGGGCACCTTACCTTATATCCACATTCCAGGCACTTGCCAGGCCAGCAGTCATTCAGGAGTCAGGGGCAAAGCCCTGTCTCCATCTTAGGCCCTTGGTTTCCAGGTCTGGTGTATGACCTCAGCCCTGCCCAGATGGTGGGCTCTGTTCAGGGGATAGAGCTCTGGGGGAAGGTGAGGAGCAGGAGGTGCTGGGCATCTGCCAGGGATTCGCTGATTATCCCAAGCTTCAGCATTGCCCTTCCTGGGGTTTTCTTATCAGTGCTTTTCCTGAACAGAGCAGACACTCTTGGCTGTGAGAGGCAGGACCCTCGGAAGGGGTGAGGGCATGCCTATGACAGGCATGTTCATGTGCATGCAAATCTGCACATATGTCTGAACAGTAGAGGGTACTCTTGTGGAAACACGCGGGGCTGCGTCTATACTGGGTCCATCTGGGGATTGCACTCACCAGCCCTGAGACGCTCATGCCACCCGCTGACTGGCCGAACATGGTCACACAGCCTGGGTCTCCCCCAAATGCCACGATGTTCTCTTGCACCCAGCGCAGAGCCGCCACTTGGTCCAGGAGCGCCCAGTTCCCACGGGCGTGGCTGTCACCCGTGCTGGGCGCGCGGGGTTCACAGTCAGGGTCCCGCGTTCGACAATCAGGGTGCATAGGGTCCCCATGCTGCTCAGCAGTGCCCCTAGGAGACCCCGTCCTGCGACCACACCTCCTTCCTTAGAGCTAGCTAGGCCCGCCCCATTGAGAAGGTACCGAGCGCCCGCCTTTCCACCGGGCACCAGGCCCCGCCCCTGCCACGCGATCCCTCCCCACAGACCACGCCCCTCTCCTTCCACCCAGTCCCCGCCCTGAGCTGCTGTCTGGAGCAGGCCCCGCCCCTGGCCTCGGTCCCGCCCACCTCAGGAAGCCCAGGATGCCGAGCCTGTGCTGCAGGAGCACCACCACCACTTTCTCGCGGGCCGCCAGCTCGGAGCCGTCGTAAGTGGAAGCGGAGCCAACGAGGAAGGCGCCTCCTGGGAACCAGACCATCACCTGGGCGAGGAAGGCCGGGGCCTGAGCGGGGCGGAGGGTGGAACCGTGGGTGGTTGAAGGCCAAGTACTCACCGGCAGCAGAGCGTCCCCAGGCGCGTGCTCTGGCGCGTGCACGTTCAGGTACAGACAGTCCTCACTGAAGTGCAGCCACTTGTACTGTTTCTGCGTGTTTAAGTACATGGAGGCTGTCTGCCCCCAGGACTCCTGAAGGCACCTGCCGGCACAGTGTGTGTTGGGGCCCGCCGACAGTGGCAGTGGGAAAGAATAGTTTCTTTCTTTTTTGAGTCAGAGTCTCACCCTGTCGCCCAGGCTGGAGTGCCGTGGCATGCTCACGACCACCGCAGCCTCGACCTGCTAGGCTCAGGCAATCCTTCCCCCTCAGCCTTCCAAGTAGCTGGAACTACAGACTTGCGCCACCACATCCAGCTAATTTATTTATTGCAGCCTGTAATCCCAGTACCTTGGGAGGCGGAGGCGAGAGGATTGCCTGAACCACATGGCAAGACCTCATCTCTACAATAAATCTAAAAAATTAACTGGGCGTGGTGATGTGCACCTATAGTTCCAGTTACTTGAAAGGGGGAGGGAAGGCTAGGCGCGGTGGCTCACACTTATAATCCCAGCACTTTGAGAGACCAAGGTGAGAGGATTGCCTCAGTCCACGGGTTCAAGACCAACCTGGACAACTTGGCGAGTCCTCATCTCTACAATAAATCAAAAAAATTAGACGGGCATTGTGGTACGTGCCTGTAGTTTCAGCTACTTGGAAGGCTGAGGCAGAAGGATTGCCTGAGCCCAGCAGGTCAAGGCTGCAGTGGCAGTGAGTGTGCCGCTGCACTCTAGTCTGGGTGACAGAGTGAGACTCCGACTCAAAAACAAAAAACCCAGGATCCGCAGTGAAGGGGTAGAACCAAAAGCAAAATCCAGGCAGCCTCTGTGCATATGTGTGTCTGTGACAGAGACCTCTTACCAGCCTTAGAGGCCAGGATTGGGAGACAGGTTGGTCTCCCCAAAAACCTTGACTCATGGGTTTGCCTGGGGAGAGATTCCCTGCTCCTGTTGGAGACCCTATTGGTGCTGTCAAGGCAGAAACCTGTGTGCCTGGGAACCTCCCTGTCTTTCAAGCTCAGTTCCCCTCAGTCTCCCTTCTATCTCTCAAACAGCTCTAGAGCATGGTGCCTCCCCTCCATCCCAGGACTGTCCTCTGTCAAGACCATTGCCGTCTCTTGTCTGGACGTCTCTTCACATTCTTCTCCAGTTCGTCCTTCACACTCTGGCCGACCATGTAACTCCCCCTCTTAAAACCTTCTCTAATATGTACAACCATGATACATCAATAAAAGCAAACAAAAACCTTTCCTGACTCCTCAGTGCCCTCGGGATGAAATTCATTCATCCACACTGACCCAGGCCCTCTTTGCCACATAGTCGTCTCCTTCTCAGCCACCCTTTACTCCAAATAAATATGGCCCCTTGTTTCCCATTTCCAGCCCCTGTGCCTCTGTCCTCAGCCAAATGCCATCTCTCTGCCCAGCAAACTCCTACTTAGGTTAAAGGCCCAGCTCAAATGGTGCGCTGACTGTGGGTCACTTCTCCCTGTGTGCCGCCCAAAGCTCTATCCACTGTTTACTAGTACTGGTTGGAGTCCTTTCAGCTGGTTGCTTTTCTCCCTCAAATGACCATGTACTCCCCAAGGGTAGGGATGGAGGTGGATTCATCTGGGTCCTGGCACCAACCCAGTGCCTTTTAAAGTGTGGATATTTAGGGGTATCTATGGAGTGTGGACTGTCCGGCCATGTCACCTTTTCTCCTGGCTGGCCCAACTCCTAGAGTGGCTATTTTTGTAACACTTGGGCCTGGACCATTTAGTTGGGTGCAGGAAACCATGTCTGCCTGTTCCTGTGCTGTCTTCTTCTCATGTCCCAGCCTGTTCTAGAACATCACCTGCTCCCTTTCATCAGTACTTCCCAACAGCATTTCAACCCGCCTTGATCCGAACCTATCCTCTCCCACCCACCTTCCTTAGCAACTATCCTATCGCTTTTCCCTCAGGCCAAACTTTTCAACAGATTCTCTGTCTCCCTACCCCAACCTAGCCTCTCCAAGGTCACCAGCAGGCTGCTCATCTCTATTTTTACAGGTTGTTTTTGGTCTTCCTTGCTTGACTTCTTGGCAGAAGCCAATGTTGATATTAGAGTGCTTTTTTTTTTCTTCTTTGAGTAGGAGTCTCACTCTGTTGCCAAGACTGGAGTGCAGTGTCAAGCTCACAGCCACTGCAGCCTCGACCTGCTGGGCTCACGCTATCCTCTTACCTTGGTCTCCCAAAGTACTGGAATTATAGGCATGAGCCACCGTGCCCAGTCAGAATGCTGTCTAATAAGCCACATCTAGCATCTTACCAGGAAAGCCAGGGCTTTTATAGCCAAGAACTGGGGTTATGAACAGCTGAGGCTTCTGTCTCCATCCCACCACGAAAGCCATTCTTGCCATAGTTGCCAATGACCTCCACCTTGCCAAATCTCTGTCATTGTCTTACTTGCCCCGGCATCTCTCAATGTGGTTGACCATATCTCCCCTCTTGAACATCATCCCTTCTCTAGGGTTCTGTAGTACCCTGCTCTCCTGATTCTTCTGCCTCATCATTGGTGGCTCCTCCTCCTCTCCAGGTCTAAGCATGAGAGTGTCCAGACCTCAACCCTCAGTTCATTTTATTCTATTCTCTCTCCCAAATTGTTCTCATCCAGGCCCACGACTTCATACCATTGACATGTTGATGACCAGTTTGCCTCCAGTCCCCTTTATCCAGCTACCAACCCCACCTATCCACATGGACATCTGTCAGCAAGTCTTCACTATTTCCCTAAATGGTACCCTGCTCCCTTGTTTGCTCTGGCCAAAACTTAGTCATTATCAATTATCTGTGATTCTTCTTCTCTTGTGGCTCACATCCAACTCTCCAGAAAATCCTATCAACTTTACCTTCAAAATAAATTTGGACTCCGACCACTTCCTACCATCTCTACTGTAACTACCCTTGTGGAAATCACCATCTCTGCAACAGCCTTCTCTCTGGCTGCTCCCTCTCTCACCACCACTCCACAGGCTAAATTCTTACTCTGAATACTCTGTGTTCTAAACAGCCATTGTTCTGAAAGCTCATGGCCGGTGTTCCAACAACTGACACCCAGACTTCTACACAATGACACTCTAACCTCTAAACCCCTGATACCCAGGGTTTTAACAATGGTCATCCCATGTTCTGTCACCTGATCCTTGGGATTTTAAATAACATTCACACAATGTTCAGAATGTCTGGGGTTCTCTCAGTGGTAGCCAGTGTTCTAACAATTAACACTCTGGTACTAGTAACAGGAGGTCATGGTCTAGCAATGGACAACCTGTTTTTAACAACTAGACGCCCAGGGTGGTAGTTGTAGTTTTTTATATCAGCTGACACTCGAGTTCCAAAGCAGACATTTTTAAAACCCTGTGCTCTAACCAATTGATGCTGAGCATTGTTAATGATTACCACAGAATGTTCTGGACAAGTGGATTACTCAATGATCTGAATAAACAGTAAATACACTTGTTCTGGGTAAACTGCCAAGCCCAGTGGCTTCAAAGGGCAGGCATTGTCCCAGTCATGTTTGTGTGACTCAGGGCTTGAACCTGGCTGTGGTGACGCCAATACTTGAAAACTGAGACTGAGCTGTACATTTCCCTTCGTGGAGCTCCCTCTTCAGGAAAGGACTGGTGGTACCATGGGGTTTGATCTTGGGCTCAAGCCCCAAGAGAGAAGGAAGAGCTCAGGGCTGTTTAGGGGAGTGGGATGTGAGTAAGAACTGCTTCTCAGACATATTTAGGAAAACTCAGCTCATCAGCACATCCTGGGGCACAGTAGTGACAACTTCCCCCTTGCCTGGAGCTGACCCGTGAGAAACCAAGGGATTGTCAGTGCCTTAAACACTATCTGGACCAATCAGCTCATTATATAGGTTTGGAAACTGAGGCCCAGAACAGGTCCCAGACCTGCCTGCAAACACACAGTGAGCTCTTCTCAGTAAGTTGTTCAAAGCCTCACCCAGAGGCAGGTATGCATCCCCTACCCCCTCAGGTTCTGCCCACCTCCCAGCTGACAGTCCTCTGGCTCTTACGAAGGGGGGTAGGTGGTAGCATCTCTGATTCCTTTCCAGGACTCCGGGGGTTCTGGGGGAGCAAACCTGAGGGCACCAAGAGGAGGTCTGGAAAAGGGGACTCCCAGGAAAGCATGGATGGGAGTCTTCCCCACGTGTATCTTTTTTCCACGGAGGGTCCCATATTTGGTAGTTACTAGAGGTTTCTTGATGTGCAAGTCACCTGGAAGAGAAGGGAAAAGGGTTACCTCTGCTCAGTCACTCAGCCACAGAGGGGACCCTGGCCCGTCTGCCATGGGAAGCAACTGCTGCTTTTCATGACAATTGATCATAACAAATGTGTACTTGCCCATTTTTTCTTAAGCTTGTCTCAGAACTTTTTCTCTCATTTAACATGTCAAAGCCAGTTGGGCTCAGTGGTGCACACCTGTAATCCCAGCATTTTGGGAGGCAGAGGCGAGAGGATTGCCTGAGCCCAGGGGTTCGAGATCAGCCTGGGCAACTTGACAATACCTCGTCTTCACAATAAATACGAAAATTAGCTGGGTGTGGTGGTGCATGCCTGTGGTTCTAGCTACTTGGAAGGTTGAGGCAGAAGGATCGCCTGAGCCCAGCAAGTGGAGGCTGTGGTGGCTGTGAGCGTACCACTGCACTCCAGCCTGGGTGACACAGTGAGATGCCAACTCAAAAAGTAAGAATAAAAACAAAATAAAATAAAATAAGATTTCAAAGCCATGTTGGTAGGTACATAAAAGTTTGTGTCTATTATATAAGCTATTTCACTTTGTCATTTAATGTCAATAAATGTGTTATTTATTTATTTTCTTTCTTTTTTTTTTGAGTTGGAGTCTCACTCTGTTGCCCAGGCTGGAGTGCAGTGTCACGCTCACAGCCACTGCAGTCTCAACTTGCTCAGGAATCCTTCTACCTCAGCCTTCCAAGTAGCTGGAACCACAGGCATGTGGTGCCACGTCCAGCTGATTTTTTGATTTATTGTAAAGATGGGGTCTCACCATGTTGCTCAGGCTGGTCTCAAATTCCTGAACTCAGGTAATCCTCTTACCTCTGCTTCCCAGAGTGCTGGGATTACAGGTGTGAGCCACCGCACTTGGCTTATTTGGTTTCTATTTGTGTGATAATAATATAGCTAGACCTCTTTTCTTCTTCCGAATGTTTGCCTGGCATATTTCTGGGAAGAAATCACACATATATATGCATTCTCATATACATACTCATGAGTATATTAATATACTCACATGTACATGCACATTTATACATACATAGGTACTCATTAGCCCAGGTCATGAGAACATAATCTCCTATTACTGAAATACCAGGGTGTTAATTGTTAGAGCACTGGCTGTCACTGACAGAACCCCAGGCAATCTTTAGAAATAAAAGCCAAATGCATGCTCATATACACATATACATATGCATACAAGTATGGTTATATATAGGGTACAATGTAACTGTCTGCAGCATATGTATTACACATACACACACACAAAGTACACCTATATCATACTCATACCATGATTATAGCATACCTATAGCATAGCCAGCCCTCAGAATACATATGAAATAGGCCAAGCTGAATCCAGTCTTCTGCCTGGGAGTGCTTCTTTCTTCCTCTTCTAAGCTCTCATCCTGCCCCACTCCTATTGCCAAGAGTTGCTGAGGCCTCACATCCACTGTCCCTTCCAGAAGTTTCCTTTTCTATATCTCCTCTCCTCCCTTATCAAAACTAAATCAGAGTTTTGGAGCTCCTTTGGCGCTCATTCTGTAAAATGATGGAAAGCAATTAATTCAAGTAATTATTATTATTATTATGTTTAAGTTGGAGTCTTATTCTGTCACCCAGGCTGGAGTGCAGTGGCACGCTCATGGCCACCGCAGCCTCGACCTGTTG